>NW_022146107.1:668718-841775 GCF_002938485.1 Sitophilus oryzae
GTAGAGGGGCAAGGCTATAATATACAACAAGAGGCGCCCAATCTTGAGGGGAAAACGCTTGCGACATTACATTTTTAGCCACCCTAATGCCATACAGTCCTCAGCACGTTTTAACCTATTACCTTAACTTGGGTGGTAAAGCTACCGCTAACTACGTAGGTACATCTAATCACCTATTTTTTTTATCTGTCGTTCTAACGTCACACAATCTTGGACACAACTGTTCTGGATATGACTACTCATGCCCTCACCTAATACGCCATTTTGTAACGACGTCCATCTTGGATTTTAAATTTTGTCATAATCACAGTATTCTACTAGTGTAGCCCTTTCATTTGATACCCATATTGAGGGGGTTGTGGAAAAATATGAAATCTGCCATTTTGTACCGGTGGCCATCTTAGATTTACAATGTTATTGATATTACTATATTGTATTGTCATCGGAACTAAAGGTGTGTACCAAATTTCAGGTCAATCTGACAACAAGAAGGTACTTAAATTTCAATTTCTAATTTTGACCCAAACAAATAAATAAATACCGTACGGGTCAAGCTAAATAAAACCGTTTAAATACAGTCACAAACAAAAAGTTAAAAATTATTACAATTATTTCATCACAGATATGCTATGATACGCCAAGTTGAGTATAAAAATTACTAAGGCCCGTATTTATAGTCGCGTCTCGAGACGCCAAGACGGTCTTGGGCTCTTGAGAGCGCAATCCTCAGAATACACGAGCAAACGTCATTTTGGAGATTGCGATTTTCATTTTGGAGATTGTCATTTTGGATAGTTTATGTGATCTGTGGATAGTTTCTTAGCCTAACTTTTTTAATAAACAAAGTAAATCCGTTTTGTCTGATTAAACAGTTTTGAATATGTTAGAAGAGTTTGAGGATATTTTGGACCATGTGGAAGTCTTTGAGTTCCAAAAAGATATATACGGGATGCAGGAAATCCAATAGAAATGTTTAGCGAGGGGGGATTTATGCCGATAGAGGTTTAACAAGGCTACAATTACAGAAACTATTTTACCTCTTATAAATTGAAGATTTGCAAAAACCTACCAATCGTGGTTTACCCATTCTCCCCGTTATTCAATTACTAATTTGTTTACAGTTTTATGCGACTTGTAATTTTCAGATGGTAAATGGAGATTTGTGTGGTGTTAGCCAACCTACAATAAGCCAGATAATCAAGAATAATGCAATAATGTGGAAGTATTTCAAAATCGCAAAAGTTTTTTTAGTCTAAATGTTCATGTCCCAAAAGGGAAATTATCGATATTATAGTTGGATATCCAGGGTCAAGTCATGATAGTGTTATATTCGATGGAAGTAATTAAGAATGCTAATGGAAAGGCGTGATATTCCTGATTTACTTCTTGGAGACGATGCATATAGATGTAGGCCATTTCTATTGACTCCTGTTCTACAGCTAGGTAATCAACAAGAAACCAGGTATAACTTTGCCCATAGAAGAACGCGAAATGTGAAAGGCTATTTGGGACTTGGAAAAAAAATCTTCCATGTCTCCGAGGTTTACAAAACAACTGTTGCTATTATTTGTGCAACAGCTGTTCTTCATATTGGTTTAAGGGAAAATTTAGATAATTTTGAAGATGCTAATTTACACATTCCAATTATAAATAAAAAGGAAGAGGGTTAGATTTTTGAAGAAATCTTATTCAACATTTTGCAAATTAATGTATTTATTGTATTAACATATGTATATCTACTAATTATGTAATATGTTAAGTGATGTTCCAAGGTAACTAGTACCTATATAATAAATTTTATTTACTTTTCTATTAGTGGTTAAATTAGTGTTTATATATTTACATGTAACATATTTTAAGTAATTTCTTATAGACTATTAGTTATCTTAAAAATACTGTTTTTCTATACTTAAATAATATATGATTTCTTAGTCGTTTTACGCTCACTATGACCAGACAGCTAAGTGCTTCTTTTAACTGGTCACACAGAATTTTCCCACTAATACATTAAAACTAAAAAAATTGTCTATTTTCTTCATCATGAATATTTTTAATATCATATCACATAATATATAGGATTATACTGTATACCTATAATTTTCAATATTTTATTGCTTGGTGTAAATTCTGTATTCTTATTGAGTTGACCACTCTATATAAAGTCGATACTCCATGTTTTATAGTTTTACTTCGAATAATATTTCACAATACACATTCTATGATTATTGCGTTTTTACTACTTCCTTATTTCTTGTTTTCTAGATGACATTCTTCTCTCTTCTTTTTTTTCTAGTCTGCTACGTAAATTAGTGTCTGACAATTCGTACCTTTACTTATAAATTTAATTTATTCTCTGACACTTGTCCAACCAGACTATGTCTTAGTCTCCAAGACTTAATTAACACAACTAACTTAAAAATTACCAACAATAAAAAAAAATATTCATTCTAAATTTATGATATTTAAAGATTTTAAAAATTTATGGAACTATACAAAACTAAATAAACCAAAAGTAGTATTCATTAAATATTAAACATATTTTTCTAAATACTTCGGTTTATGTGTTTTTCTGTGTCATGGGGTAGAACTTGTGTCACTGTAAATGGTCCTTTATATTTAGTAGCACTTTTCATATAGTCCATGTCTCTATGTTTATCATAAATTTTTTTATACCTGCTTTGTTCCATTTCTATATGTTCTTTGACCTCTTCTCTCAATTTTTCAGGTAATCGAATACTTTTCATTCTATACTGTCAATAACCTCACTTGTCCATCTTAAAATAAATCTTCAATCCTCGAAATATATCCATATAATAATTCAGAAGGTGTTTTTTTCGCCAGTGGATTTATTCACAGATGTATTTATAGCTCTTTCTATATTCTTAATATATGTATCCCATTTGTTGTCATCATCTGCACAAGCCTTTGAATAAGAAGACTAAGGAAGGAGCATATCAAAAATCTTAGGTACACCGCGATGGGCCTCAAATATGGCCGATTTAAATTCCGGTTTACCAGTGCCGTTCTAATTTTATTTAAAAAATATAAAACTATGATGTAGGGTAGACGTGGGGTAGATTCAATAATTTGTTATTTTATTTTACGTTGTGAATCAATGTTGGTAGTTATTAAAATTGTTATAAAAATATATAATTCTAATAAAAATAGATAAGTTATCTTCTTCTTCTTAGCACGCCGTCTCCCTTCGGAGGTTGGCGATCCAATTGGCAATTGTGACTCGGGAGATGGCATCCCTGAAAATTTGGACTGATGTTCGATCAAGCTATCGACGCAGGTCTTTAAGCCAGGAGTTCTGTCTTCTTCCGACTGACCTCTTTCCTTCGATTTTCCCTTCAATTATAAGACGTAGCATTTCGTATTATCTCCTCTCATGATATGCCCAATATATTGGATTTTTCTTTCCTTGATAGTTGTAAGGAGTTCTTTGCCCTTCTGCATAGCTCTGAGTACTTCAGTGTTGGTTTTTCTATCCACCCAGGATATTCGTAGTATTCTCCTGTACAAATACATCTCAAAAGCCTCGATGCGGGCTTCTATGAGCGGACTGAGAGTCCAGCTCTCACAGCCATAGAGGATAATTGGGAATATATAACATCGAAGCATTCGCAGTCGGAGTTGTAGGTCGAGGTCCCGCCTAATGAAAAGTTTCCTCATACTGAAAAAAGCACTCCTAGCTTGTTCAATCCGTGACAGGATCTCCTTTTTCGGATCACACCCTTCATTTACAAGTGCACCCAGATATCTAAAGGATGACACTTGTTCAATCGTGTTATTGTTTATTTGAAGAGTGGCTTGTATTGGTGATTTTGAGTAAACCATAAGTTTCGTCTTTGCACTGTTCATAAGCAACCCATAACGTGCGCTATGTTCCACGACACTGTCCAATAACTGTTGGAGTTCAGGTAAGCTGCTAGCAATGATGACAGTATCGTCGGCATATCTGATGTTATTAATTATGGTTCCATTGATTTTGACTCCACCGTGCATATCTTTAAGGGCTTCCGTGAAGATCACCTCCGAATATAAATTGAAGAGCAGGGGTGATAATATGCAACCCGGTCGGACGCCTTTCCCTATAACCATTTCTTCCGACAGGCGGTCCTCCACCCTTACTTGGGCCGTTTGATGCCAGTAGAGCTCGGTTACAATTCTCAGATATCCCTCGTCCACACCCGTGGCTCTAAGCATCTCAGCCATTTTCTGGTGTTGCACGCAGTCAAAAGCCTTACGGAAGTCTATGAAGCAGGCATATATATTTATGTTCATGTCGCGTGCCCTCTGTGTAAGTATGTTAAGCGAAAACAGTGCTTCACGGGTCCCCACGCCATTCCTGAAGCCAAACTGGGTGTGATCTATCTGCTGTTCGCATTTCCTATATATACGCGTGTGTATGATTCGTAGAAAGATCTTTAGCACATGAGACATTAAGCTTATCATTCGATAGTCGCCACACCGGGATGCGTGGGCCTTCTTAGGCAGGGTAACAAAAGTTGACTTGAGCCAATCTGATGGTATTTTACCGGAACTGTATATGTCGTTATAGATAAGTTATAATAAGTATTTATTAACACAAACATCCGATACGCTACTGAAGCAGGTAAGTCAAATTAACGTATCAAAATTCTTTGACATCTGATCTTTGACAAGTAGTAAATAAAAGCTAAAATGCAAGAAAAATATATAATTTAGTTAATTTAAGTGAATTTCATAAATGATCGGTTTACTACACCTATGTATATTATATAGTCACTTACTAGCGAAAAGTTGTTACCCATTATTTCACTCAATTTTTGCCGAGATCTACCGCACGCCACACAACCAACTATTTTAGAGTCTTTTTCGATAAATCGCGATAGTGTTACTGTTTATTTAAGTTCTGTCACAATTTCCATCTAGATTTACTACTTTTATACAACTATCAGTAGTAGAATAAATAATAAATAACATAAAATAAGCTCCGTAAAGACTGACAAATCCACAAAATTTCAAATCAAATTCAAATGTGTCAAATGAATCGTCAAACAGAACTGTCATGGATCCCCACCCTTGAGTGCTTTTTCCGCCCACCATGCATGAATACATGGATAGCATTATGCTCCTTCCTTAGTCTTCTTATTCAAAGGCACAAGCTAAAGCCAGTATCATTGGAATAATAATGCTGTTCAACCATTTATGGTTGTATCACACAAGTTCACCCAAATGTTCTGCTATTAAAATGGACACCCTCTTGATAATCTGGCTTATTGTAGGTTGGCTAATACCAAGGAAGTCTCCATTTAATATCTGAAAACTACAAGTCGCATAAAACCGTAAACAAATTAGTAATTGAATAACGGGGAGAATGGGTAAACCACGATTGGTAGGTTTTTGCAAGTCTTCAATTTATAAGAGGTAAAATACCTAGTTTCTGGAACATTTCTATTGGATTTCCTGCATCCCATATCTTTTTGGAACTCGAAGACGATTTTCTTCTTCCACATGGCCCAAAATATCCTCAAACTCTTCTAACATATTCAAAACTGTTTAATCAGACAAAACGGATATTTAAGGGATTTACTTTGTTTACTAAAAAGTTAGGTTAAGAAACTGTCCACAGATCACAGAAACTATCCAAAATGAAAATCGCAATCTCCAAAATGACGTTTGCTCGTGTATTCTGTGGATTGCGCTCTCAAGAGCCCAAGACCGTCTTGGCGTCTCGAGACGCGACTATAAATACGGGCCTAAAAGTTTATTTGGTATGAACTGTAGGTAAATATTTTTGAGAGAAGTCATACAAAACAACGTTAAGTGATAAAATATAGAAAAACAAACAGAAGTTTGTATTTCTCAAAAATCGAATATGAACATGGAATTTCCCCCGTCTGAGATTTTTTGAGATATTATTTTTAGATTTCTTAAGTCACGTGATTAAGCTTGACCGGCATTGCCCACTTTTATTATATATTCTCTTTTAATCAAAATATTTTAGGAAACAAAAATAAATTAATTATAAATATACCCCGCTGGCAAGCGAACCTTTGGGTCGGCGTTTACGTGTATAGGAGTGAGTCGTTAGGGCAATCTAGTAAGTCGGAGTAAACAAAAATACGAAGTAATTATTACATAACTACTTAATCTAACGCTAGATTCCATGCGTTTGGGAAAATACTCGCTTTTTGTCTTTATTCGGCACATCTTATTTTACTAAGTCAACAGTTGGCCGTACTCTTCATACACATGAAAACCGGCACCCAAGACCAGAAATGCCGACCCTTTGTATAAACAGTTATTATTTACATCAACAAACGTAATATCACATTCTAATAAAATATTTTTACGATGTACGTGTTCTACGATTATTTTAGCTTTTGAGCCTGATGATGGGAAGTAACTTTTCCCGAAACATGTTGGCCCATTTAACAAAAATTATTTTTTGAAATAAATAATTTAAAAGTGATTGTGAGGTTTGAGTCCCTTTCCCCTCGCTATAGGTTTTTTTTTCTCGTGAGTAAAAATGCAGAAACTGACGCAATATCAAAATATTTTTAAAAGTTTAATACTGATATTTAGTTGTCATTAGTTGAACGTTATATCTGGATAGAACCAGGATTTTTATTTTACGCTAGCAAAATTTCGTTGTAATATTTTTGGATTATAATCTGGTAAAACTCATTCGTTTTTTTAATTAAGCTAAAGGGCTTTACGCGAAAAGTACATTTCATTTATTTTAAGGAAATAATAAAGGAATTCCGTAGAGAGAGAGATATATATATATTTCTAGCAGATCTCCTCTATTAACTTTTATAATCAAACTGTGGCAATTTTGTGAAACTTGTGAAAACACAACGCTAAATATGAGTTGTTATTATATTTGTATATATTTTTTTTTAAAAGGGTATAAATATTTTAATTTATTTTTAATGAGTTATATGCAATTCAAAAAGTCATTGTTTAATGATAATTATTAAATGCTTTCAAAGAAATTCAATTGGCTTATTAGGTTACTGTATGATTGAAAAAAAACGGCGTCCAGTTGGCTTGGAAATGAACATCGATGACATTTCCCATATAAAATGACAGCGAGTTTCATTTCATAGCCATCGCTCTCGCCTTTATTTTCGATCATATTGTATAATAGCTGTTTTCAAGAGTACTACTGAGTTTGTTGTGATAGGAAAATAGATTGGTAAGCTAATAATGTTCATAAAACAGTATTTTATGTCTATTGTGCTTTCGCTGGTTTCTTTTATTTTACTTTTCATAATAGGAACTAAATCAAAATTCTATATTTTAGACCAATGAAATAAGCACGTGGCAGCGACGAGTGGCGGAGATGCAGAGTCGCGTGGGTGAACTAGAGGAAAATTTGTCCAAAGCACAAAAAGATCTTCTTAAATCTCAGGATGTTAATTCGAAACTTCAAAGGGATTTGAGAGAAAACGTTGCACAAAAGGAAGATCAGGAAGAGCGAATCGCTACTTTGGAGAAGAGATATTTGAATGCTCAGAGGGAAAGCACGTCATTACATGATTTGAATGAAAAGTTGGAACAAGAGTTGCAGCATAAAGAAGCTCAAATTAAGGTAAATATTGTTTTGGTACATTTTAAATAATGATTTAGTATTTTAATGTGATCATACATCAGTAAGCATTAATTTAAAAGTGTATTTAATAAGTGTAAGCATTAATTTTAAAGTGTATTTAAGAATTCCCCAATTTTACATCACATATCACGTCACTTAATTTTGAATATATTGTTTTATATTTATATATTTACTATAAAAAAATATTATGTTATATATTTAATTTCTCAGAATTAATTCTGCTCAAAAAATCTTTTTTATAGCTTTGTCGAGTCTTAGTTGAAGGTCGATTCAATATTTATTTTTTTATTATTTAGTGCAACATTTTTGTTATTAAACAGAAAACCAATATATTTGCCAATTTTTGCACAAAGTGGTCCAATTATAGCGGAAGCCTTCTGTAACTCTAATAAAAATTATTAAGGAGAACATATTTGTATGTAAATCGACCAAGGGTCATATCGGTCATAATTACACGTGTGATCGAAAAAAATAACGGCGTCAAAGACAGCTGGGGAATGACAATCGATGATAATTTTGCCGATGTGGATCATTTACTAAAAATTGACATAAAACTTGTCAAAGATTAATACTAATTATAGAAAGATTAAAAAAGAATACAACGTTTTCAGACACAAATCTATTTCCAAAAAAATATTTTTTCTCAATTTTAAACCACCATTTAAAAATCATTTTAACTCAATATAAAAAAAAATACAAACTTCATAAGACCTACTGGCAGTATAAGCGCCATTAAGAAATAAAGAAGAGTATGGTAAGTAAATGACGTCTAGGGCTTGACCTTGCTAAAATTATCAACAATTATCATTCCCCAGTCTATTCGGTTCCCCAGTCTATACGATTTTTTACCAATGTTGATATAATTAAATATGCTTTAATTTTTAGTTGCACGAAGAAAAGATTTCTGCCATCCAAGAAAAGCTTGAATTAGCTGAACAAAAACTTGCTCAATATTCCAAACTTCCAGAAATGGAGGAGCAGTTGAAGCAGCGCATGGAAGCGCTAACCCAGGTGAGACCCCAGGTACGAGGCTCTCAGCTCACTTTTATTCTTCTTCTACTTCTTTGAATGTTATTGTCTACTAGAACACTATGTTACTTTGTATTTTGGAGGTTTATAAAGATCTGCCCTTTCGACATAATATACTATTATATTTTTAAATACAAAAATACTTTTATTACATCATGTAATTTAATTATTATTTGATTACGAATAAATATTATATTTAGTTAAATAATTACGTTGTTGAAAAGGGTGTATATCTTTATGCTACTTCAAGAATTATATGTACTAGAATTTAGTCACCAATAGATATCTTTAAAGGAGTATAAATGTGTTAGCTCAATCCAATATTCTTTTCCTGAAACTTGAAACTAGAATTCTTTAGATTAATAAAATAATGTATTGTTGGATGCTTTTTGAAAGATGCTTTCCCTTGGTAGAAGTGTTCCATTTTCATGTAGGTAGATACTTCTTTAGATCAAAGAAAAGTAGAAATTATATCATAATAATTAACTTAGCAGAATTGAAATGATATAAAAGTATAAATATATTAAAAATTATTAATTACAGTGTTACAGCAAAGCTTGCAGTATCCAGAATCAGTATCCAGTTTTATAAATAATTTAGAACTATTCTCAGTAAAAATTAAATAGAAATAACCGAGTCAATAAATTAAAAATACATTTTTTAAATGGAATAACTTAATTATTGTATAATGAATATTGCAAAAGAAAATGTAAGTTTATCATAATATAGATATCATCTCAATAATATAATTTTGTGTGGCAACGTTAAAAGGTACTATTAAATATAATATATATTTACTTGATTATGAATAACAAGGCTAAGATATATATACCGGGTGCATCTCAAAAGTGGCTCACCCCTATAACTTTTTTATTTTTCTTTCAGATAAAAAACAGATCAGATTTGGTATGTTAGTATATGACATAAATTAGGATTGATTGACGTATTCAGTTCTTTTTAGCCACTTTCTGTTTCACCGGAAATGACTAAAACTTTTGATTTTTAAATGGCACCCTCTTTTGGCATGTTCGCATAAAACAAAATTGCATTTTAAATTTCAATCTAGAGTGCCATGGCATGTTAAAATTACGAATTTTTAATCAAGGAGATTTGGAAAAATAGATTTGATCGTCTGTTTTTAGTATCTTGTCCTGGCCAGTTAAAAGATGCTCAAATCGTATTATTATCATATCTCAATTTTTTCAAATGGAATGAGGATGCCTTATTAGCATATTTGGAAAAAGCATTTTTACGACTAATTTGATACCACACACTTGGCATTTCCAGTCAAATTGTTGTTATGAATCGCATGTTGCGATTTCAAATAAACCATATTCGAAAATGTCAAAAGTTGACATATGATATGTCATTCTATTCAGAGTGTCATTTTCTATCGAGTAAAGTAACAGAATATGAAGGGTGTCATTTAAAAATCAAAAGTTGTACTCATTTCCGCTGAAACAGGAAGTTACCGAAAACAATTGAATACGTGAATGAATTCTAATTTATATCATATACTAATATACCAAATCTCAATTTTTTATCTGAAAAAATGAAAAAGTTATAGGGGTGAGCCACTTTTGAGGCGCACCAGGTATTTATCTGTCAACATTTTGAAAAATGATTTCATAATAAATTATAAACTTGTATTTAATAAGTTCGTTTTAATGTGCATTTACACTTCTTAATGTTCAGGATTTTTTATTATGCACATAGATTTTTAAGCAAGTAAATTTAATTGTTTCTACTCCTTTTGAAATTTGGTATGTCTTGTAAACCTTCAATGTGTGAAAGTTTAAGCGTTACTCTGATATGAAATAATTTATATAATATTACTATCTATGAAGAAGCTAGTAGTATATTTGTTATCAATAGTGCTCCAATATTAAACAAGTAACAACAAGTGAGCCAAGAGCTAGAGCTCTTTTCAACTTATTTCAATATTTAATTTTTTGCTCATACAATAAACTAAATAAAAAAAATATCTTGTGCATGAGTATTAGAAAGAGTCAATCACGTGAACTATTATTGATGGAGAAGTATTAAGAAACTTGTTAATAAATTAAATAGAATTAAGTTGCTTAATACACTTAATAAATAATAATTTGATATAATAAAAGAAAAACTGAATATAAAAAGGACGAAATTGGAATAAATATATTTTTTATTATTCATCATCATTGAAAAATACGGTAATTTGGTTCAATGGTTCTTTTCTATAAGTAGCATACCTGTTGTAGTTGTATTGTTGTTTTTTGTAATTGCTTTGAATAAAAATATTAAGGAAGAAGTATATCAAAAATCTTAGATCGAACGCGAATGGTCCTAGAATGGCCGACTTAAATTCCGGTTTATCAGTGCAATTTTATTCAAAACGTGTAAAATATGATGTAGGGTAGACTCAATAATTTGTTGTTTTATTTACGTTGTCAATAAATGTTATTAAAATCGTTATAAAATATACAGGGTGATCCGAACTGTATTCCGGAAACTTCGGCAGCATATTACAGATAAAAGTAAGTGAAAAAGTTCGTATAAATATATGTCCTAAAATGTTTAGTTTCGGAGATACAGGATGTAGAAGTTTCATTTTTATTTCGATTTTTTCCAAATAATTTCTGAAGTAACGTCAATATTTGGATGAAAATTGGTGTAGTAGTTTTTTTACATGAGACACACATTTTGATGTCAATACGACTCCTGTTTGTAGGGGGCGCCACCTACATGTGTTTTAAATGTTTTGAACAGTAATAACTTTTCGCCCGTACCTGTATAAAACTACAGCTTGAAAAAATATACATTTCCGTGACTTTCTACGTAAAAAATATCTCTTGGTAAAAGTCACTACGAGTCATGGTTACCGAGATATGTGGAATCTAAATAGTCAATACAAGTCATAATTACAAAAATTATACATATTGACTGGATAGTTATTAGTCGGAAATAATACATTTGGGAAATTTTTATTTTTTTTTAAATTAATCATAAATCTTTCTGCAAAAAAAATATGATAAAACAGTTTCTATTGAACGTTTGGCACAAAAACATTTCACATTTATCATTTCAGTCTAATAACTATTTAGTCAACATGTTGAATTTATGTCAATAATGACAGGTATTGATAATTTCGATTCCAAATATCTCGATAACCATGACTCGTAGCGATTTTTACGAAGAGACCATTTTTACGTAAAAAAACGTCGTAAATGTATATCTTTTTACTCAGTAGTTTTATAGGTAGGGGCAAAAAGTTATTACCCTTCAAACCAGTTAAAATATATGTAGGTGGCGCCCTCTACAAGTACAAATCATATTGACATCAAAATCAAATTTCTCATGCCAAAAAACTCCCAAACACCAATTTTCATCCAAATATTGATGTTACTTCAGAAATTATTTGGAAAAAATAGAAATAAAAATGAAGTTTCTACACCCTGTATCTCCGAAACTAAGCATTTTAGGACATACATTTATAAGAACTTTTTTGCTTATTTTTATCTGCAGAATATGGTACCGAAGTTTCCGGAATATAGTTCGGACCCCTGTATAATTCTAATAAACTTAGATAAGTTATAATAATTATTTATTAACACAAACACCCGGTACGCTACTGAAGCAGGTAAGTAAATTGACGTATCTAAATTCTTTGACATATAATCTTTGACAAGGAGTAAACACAAAACATCCCCCTTTAGAACTTTATCTTTAATGGCCATAAACGACTAACCAAGACCAACCGCCCGAACAAACACTAGAGGCGCCACCGGTCATCAAATTGTGTAAAAATTGCGAAAATTTAATCTTCTAATTTTTGACACAAGGGGTCGCGCTTAATTTTTTAAATTTTAATTCAGTTTTCATTGTTTTCAAACTACATTATTAGGTTTTGATGTATTTTGTGAATGTATAAAATAAATGTTTTCTTAATATAAAGTTGCATTATATTAATTTAAATTATATTGCATACATATTTAAAATTAAAATATTATGACATATATGGCAGTTGCCGTTTAAATGTCATCTTGATAACAAAAAGTTAGTTATTGTCATACAGATAGTTAAAATATTAAAATTCACAAGTTATTATTACTAATTAGACAATTCTGTTATATTTTATATTATTTCAATATACAGTGCAATTTTGATATGCAGGTTCAAAACAAAAAGTGCTGTTATATTTTTCAGTTTTCGTTGTCAACCGCGGAAGTTTCAGTGATTTTAGTGTTGTCGGACATTTTTATTTGTGAAAAAGAAATATTGCGTTTGGATTGCAAAACTTAAAGTGGCAGTTTTATTGCAATATAAGTAAGCGTTTTGTCCATTTTATATTTTACTTTTTTCATACCTACGACAAAATATACATTATATTGAAATTTTATAATTCGTTTTATTTAAAAAATGTTAGAAGACAAATCTGTAATTGACATACCTAATTGTTATGTAATATATTTCATTTAAATGTAAATTTAAAAAATGTATTAAAAATATATACAGGAATTAATTGATTTTGGTATGCGAACAAACAGGAGAGGCGCTTTTTATTTGCTTTCATTTCTTAACATGACAGATGAAGTTTTAAAGGGGGATGTTTTGTGGTAAGTAAATAAAAGCAAAAATTCAAGAAAAAAGTATATAATTAGTTAATTTTTGGTAAATTTATTATCTCATTATTTCTTCCACTATTTTTGACCGATATCTATCGCAGGCTACGCAACCAACTATTTTACAGTCTTTCTCAATAAGTCGCAATAATGTCACTGTTAATTTAAGTTCTGCCACAATTTCCTTCTAGATTTACTACCTTTAAACAACTATCAGTAAATTGTAAAAAGAAAAATCTACAAAATTTCAAATCAAATTCAAATATGTCAAATGAATCGTCAAACAGAACTGTCAAGGATCCCCACCCTAGGGCCCTCTCTCCGTCTACCATGCATGAAATAGCATTATACTCCTACCTTAATCTTTTTATCCAAAGGGTAAATGTTACAACTATAAACAAATTACTAGGTAAACATCGCTGGTGAACAAAACCGTAATAGCAACTGGCAAATTCAACAAGGTTTTTGATATTGCTCTATAGTAACTTTGTTCGGGGTTTTGTTATTACAGGGTTCTGGATCGTCCAAAAGCAGTGAATAAAAAATACACAAAATAAAAAGAAAACAGTAACTGCCATACATCAAGGCAGTTACTGTTTTACTAGATAATCATAGATATCTAAGAATTGTTAAACATTGTGTTTCTCTCTCATAAAACTTAAATATTCTGATAATAATGCCTTTTAATAGAATCGAAAATAATAAAGAATTCTTAATATTATGTAAATACAATTATCAATTTAGCAATGTCCTTTATTATAAATGTGTAGTATATCTTTGATGTTTTTATGTAGATAATAAAATTTTAACTGTATATGTAGCACTTTATGTATTTTTAATTAGACGTAATTAGATTTCCTATTTAACTTTTGATAATAATTATAGGCTCAAGAGCGTCACGGATCTGCGGAAGATAGAATTCAACGCCTAGAAGCCAATTTAGACGAGAAAAACGCGGAACTTGTGCGACTAAACCAAAGACTGAAAATGAACGAAGATCATAATTCTCGGCTGTCAGCTACTGTTGATAAGTTATTATCTGAGTCTAACGACAGGTTACAGGATCATCTAAAAGAAAGAATGCATGCTTTACAGGTAATAAGATTGTGACCCTTCAATAATAAGGGAACACTGTATTTACTCGACATTTGTATTATATTATTAGGAGAAAAATAACCTTACGCAAGAGTTAGAGAAGACTAGAAAGATGATGGAAGAGCTGGACCAGCAAAAGGCGGAAATTATGAAGGAACTTGCCAAGTCTAGATTAGAAATAGATAATGTTAAACGACAGATGTTACAGCAGGAAATCTCTTATAATATACAGCAAACTGATGCGCTTACAAGGTAAATAATCTACTCCTATCAATATTTTTTAAATAGACAATAAAACTAAAAAATAACACAATACATCAAAATATTTTAAATTTGTCATCCCTATAAATACAAAAGCCAAAGCAATAAGACTCTAAGTCTCGGTCTCAAAGACATCTAAATATAGGTAGACAGAACACTCCATTCATAAAACTCAATTTTTTAGAATCATACATGGTTTGGCACTTTTATGAGAGTTAAAAAGAGATGGGTACATAAATATGACAACACGGTTGAGTTTCGTCTGTCTTTCTGTCATTTCACTCCATCAGTGGCGTGACGGTGGTGTGGTGTTTTTTTATCAAAAATTTTAAAATAGTTATTTTGTGTATTTTAATTTAAATTTTAATTTGTAATATACGTAGTAATATCCATAATATACAGTGTAGGGGCGTTTGCACCAAGTTTTTTAAGCAAAACTTAACATTATGTTTAGCTTATTTTCGTGCACTATGCTTTAATCTAACTTGAATTTATATTTAAATTAAGCGGTCAAATTTCCAGGCTAGTGGCCACTTAACCTATCTTAGACACAAAAAAATTGTTTTACGAGGAAGAATTATTGTTATTCCTTTGAGAAAGCTAAAAAGCGTATTATGATACCTCTACGTAAGTTCGATGATTACTTTTGATATCCTAGACGTCGATCAGTAGGTATATTCATTGAAAATGGATTTCCTCAAGAGTGGATCATATTGCCAAGAAATGAACCTCCTTTAGTTTTTAGGACAGAGACTTTTAAACGACACTGTAATATATATCCTCGGTTTAATTGAACAAAATCTAGAATATCAAAATGAGAGGTAAGTTGGAATGCTAGTAAATCTAATGTAAGATAAATTAATTATATTTATACTTTGAACCATTGTTCTTTACTATTTCCAGAAACAACAGCATAACTGCCTTAAATCAACAACAATTTTATAGTATATTTGGGTTTCCTGGGATTATAGGGATAGTTGATGGAACACAATGTAAGAAAACATTCACCTGGTAAGTACCTATATATTTTCTTCAATATTTATCAGCACAAGGTTTCTTATACTTTACAGGGGGTATTGATGGAGAGGTATTTAGAAATAGAAAAGCATTATTTTCCCCAACATTTAAATTATTGGAAATGCTAGTCTTAAAACTATAGACTTGATTGCTTGTTGGCATGGGTCTGTGCATGAAGCCACCATTTTTGGACATTAAGGACCCGCTTGGAGACTGGTTACTTTTCAAATTAAATCCTGCTTGGTTAGTGGTCCGTATATTTACTTACTGTTAGATCATTTATATAAAATATATTCCTTAAATATTTGAGTAGGTATTCAATTTAGAAATATATTACGAACAAGATGAATTGAAAGAATTTTTTTTAAATTAAATGTGATAATATTCAAAGGGTTCATATACTCTATTAAATTATTTTATTATCTGTTATAAGGTGAGATTGCATATGCATTGAGGGGATAGATGCAGAAATAGAGCTGAAGAAATGTTTCAGAATTATCGTTATATGGAAACGCCACTTTCCATGTGTTTTATGGTATAAGACCAAAATTACAAAACACAATGTCAGTTATTGTTGCACAACAGTGAGTTAAGAAAAATATTATCTGTTTAATTATAGAACAAAATTTAATGTATGTACTTAAATTTTTAGATTTTGTTGTTTCAATGTGCTACACAATACAGCCAGAATGATGCCTGAACAAGAGCTGCCGCCGTTAGATGAAATAAATATGGACCAAATTAATAAGAAGAGAAATAATAAATTATTTTGAAAGATTAGGGCAATATTTTTTTTTACCTTATTCTAAACATGTTTTTATGTTGTTATTAAATCTCTTGAGTATTAATTTCTATAAAATATCATTATTAAATGTCTTTTATTCAGAAATAACATACATTACATTTTTTACATTACAATATAAACACTAATTAAAATTATTAAAAAAGTTCTCTTTGAGAACTTTACTGTTCTTTTTTTATTTCAATGTCTAACAACCCTTTTTTCTTTAGCTTACGTTCTTCTCTGTTTTGAATACTACTACTTTGAATTTTGCCCATCTCCATATTACAAAAGAACAGCCTTTTGTCTAGTAAATTAATATCTTCCCTTTTCTTCTGTTTCTTTGTAACCATCCGTTTTGTTTTGAGACTGAAAAAATATCTAAATATATTGAATTCTCTTAAAAGTAATAAAAAATTCAAAAACACAATGAAAGGTTAGTACTTACAATACCATTACTCCTATTAGTTTTAGACAATCTATCACCATCATGTTTTTTAATCCCACAATGCTCTTCTCATTTTTACATTGATTGAATATATTATTATCTTCCGTTTTTGCTTTTAAAATGTCACCCTGCATACCTATATTCATACCTGAATGGTCAATTCAGTTGATTCACTTATCAAAGATTTTTCTTTTAAGTAATCAATTAACTGATGCATTGATATTATTTTATTTTTCAATCTTCTAAGACCTATTTGTAAAGTATGTATTTTTCATTTTCTTTGTTTCCAAATTTTTACAAGACTTAAATTTCTACATAATATCATTATAATGCCTCATTAACATACTTCTTTCTGAAATTAAAATAACTTATGCACAATTTTACTTAAGATACAGGGTGGCGCCTCTTAAATGCTACCAAGGAGAAAGAGTTTGTATTGAAATTAAATTTTGGGAGTATATGTAGGTTAATTTAGAGCATTTAAACATATAAATGTGATAAAATATGTGTTTTTTTAAAATATGGAGTTCTACAGGGTGTCGCCAAAAAAGTTACACAACAAAGTTTTGTTTTTTGGAATGGGACACCTTATATATTATTTGATTTTCGGATTCTATGAGAAAAATAAAGGTGAATTTCATTATTGGACTAAAATGTAATTTTATTCCCTTTTATTTGAAATGAACACAGCAAGTTCCCTTTTATTTGAACACCCAGAATACTATTCCGATCTTTTAATTGCAGTGTGCATTCATCAATTAATAGAATGCTTAAGGTCAAATTTTAATTTGGTTAAATATACAATGAGTAAATTTCCATCTAGGTAGCTGTTATTGAAATTTAAAGTTTATTCATTATTTTCACCAAATGTGAAATATGACAAGCCTTACATTTTAGACATATGCTTCTTTAACGAAACTCACTTTTATTTCTTTCCTAGAATCCGAAAATCAATTAATATATAGGTGTTCCATTACAAAAAAAAAACTTTGATGCATAACTTTGGGGACACCGCGCAGAACTCTTGATATTTCTATAAAATGCTTTCCATTATCCTACATATGCTCCCAAAATTACATTAACGATAAAAACCACCGTTCTCTTTGGAGCCTCCGCGTCGTAGGAGAGGCACCACCTTGTATATAATGTAGAGGTAATTTTTACCTTTTTCTGATACTTTGACGACTTTCTTGAGATAATAAATATCCAACTATTGAGAGATCAGAAGATGAGGATTGTCTTACTATGCTGTAAACAAACAAAAAAACATTAATAATTAATTTTTCAATAAAACCTATTTTCGTTTTTAATTTTTTCCTAAATACTAATAATTTCCTTCTATAGTATTAAATTTATCATTAAGCGAGAATGTTTTCTAGTGCAAAACAAAAGCTCACTCATAGAAAATATATGTAAACAAAAACCAACACTATGGCAAAAATTATGTAGTTTATGATCTTATAATGTGGTTAAGATAATTAGATAAGATAATAAGATAATTCCAAATAACAGAGAACAACGGCATACGGTCGAGTCGGCCGCTCCTAGCACGTATACGTAGACGTAAAGAATCTTTTAGGTGTATAAAAAATAGAAAATATCAGAAATGCGCATGCGTACGTAAACGTTTACGTGTTTGTAGGCCGATTCGACCGTATGCCGTTGTTCTCTAATATATCCTTGACAAAACATATAAAATAAAAGATAGCTATGTTAATTATACAGGGTTTCTGGATATTCGACCGATAAAGCTTGACAATGAGAAGCAACAAGTCAAGTATTTTTATAAAAATTAAGATAGGGAAGTAAACCCATAAAGTGCTTAATTAATAAGATACAAAGTGATATTAGTAATGTTATATTACGTTATATTGTTCTATTAGATATTATAACAACTTCCTTGAAATCTATTACTGCTAATGACATAAACAAAGTGTCCCCTTTTCTGCAAGAAAGATAGAGATGTCAATTTTTAAATAATTAAGATGGCACACAAAAGCAGAAAAAATGTTATTTTGAAAAAGCTCAATGTGTCAAAGTATCCCGTCTACTATAGTTACGTCAAAATTATGATTAAGAATGTGTTTAGATTTTTTACCGCAAAAATTGTGTCTACGAAATTTCGCGTCTCTATTTTTTTAAAGATAATACCTGGATATGTCAAAATTAAACTTACTATTGTGACACCCTGTATGTTAAAAAGTAAATACTTCGCAAGAGGGTGTACACCTGTATTCAATAAGGCACAGTACACTACTTGACAATAATAGTTATAATGAGAGTATTTCATTTAAAATATATTACATACTAGTTGAAGCCTGGCGCATCCGCCACGACATCAGGAAAAAAAATACTTTTTATTTTTTTTAATTAAATGAAAAACAAAAAATCCGGCGATGACAGTTTTTAGAAGAGCCAATTAGCTATCTTTTAGTAAAAAAAGCAACTTTCTAGAGCAAGTCGTTACTTCAGTAGAGACGCCACAGATAAACATTAGCATTTTATATTATTATTATATTATTATATATATTACTTTGTTATGAATACAGCTATATTCCCATTCTGTTAAAAATACAAGAGCTTTTAAGCCTTGTCAGTCAAACATCCAGAATACACTTACAACGAGCACATACTGGTTAATTCCAACTTCTTTTTCCAATGCCGTTTCTGTTGTTTTGAGGGAAGGGCTTCTTGAGAAGGGCTAGTTTATCTTGTATGATTTTGGGCAAAATCCTGTGAATTTTAATTAATTATCAATATTAAAATACATGTATAAAATGTATCAATGTTCTTACAAATTTGAGGGGCCAGCCAAACTGCCAATCGCGGGACTAGGTAGGACCTTCTCTAGTCCCTCAGCTGGTCTGGAGGTTCATTTACCTAAAACATTTTTTGGGTGGCGGTACAAACTAGAAGAAAACCTAGAGTAAATACTAATATTAGTATAATACTTATTTATTAACTGTTAAAATGTATTTGACTGCTTTTTACCTGTATGATAAAGCCCCAGCAAAAATGGTACTATTTATTTGAGGCTCAGAATTTGGTCTTATTTGCCTTCGATCAGTTAATTCGACGATCATAATATTTCTCTTATCAAAATCATCAGAACAAATTTGGACACACGTTAGTTTGATTTTTCAAATTCAAGAGTGAAATCGATCATTGTCTAAGCTCAGTATTTATAGGAACGCTACAAAAGTACTATTGGTTACATATGCAACACATTCATATTAAGTATTATAAATCTATTTAATAATATATGTAAAATAATAAAAATATGCGGTAAAAAAAAGGAAAAATTAACCTAAAGGAAAAATTTTCCAAGGTTTATTTTCCTCTATTTAAAACACCAGATATGTACTCGTCTGTGAATTGTGTGTGTGTGGGTGTATAGGTAAGTGTGGGTAAAAGTGTAAAGGGTTCCAAAACTAAAAAAAAATATCATAAATGAAAGAGTAAAGAATTATCATAAGTAAGGCTTATCATTATCATTCAAAACAGTGCATATTTTTTAAGTACTGAAGCATCATTATAATTTTATTTATTTTATTAACTTTTTTAATTTGAATTTTGAATACCTATATCTAAACCTTACCTATTATGTAATTACTTATAGAATTTTTTATAATAAATAAATAATAGATCAATCATATGTGTTACGGTTAATATCTAAAACCTGCTAATGTTAACTAGAGTTCAATAATATTAATATTTAGATTGCAAAAACAGTTTTCTTTCAACATTGGGGGAGAAATGTGGAAATTATCTAGCCAAAGTCTGAAGTAATTATAAAAATTAAATGTCTTTAATTGAACATTAGCTAACTTTGTCATACTAATTTAGCATACATATAGGTACATAGTTAATACAGAATATAACTGAATAATTTTGATGTTCAAATCGTGTACAAATTTCAGGTATTAACTACCTATAACAGCAACAGCTGTTTTATTTCGATATTAGCCATAACATACACAATTTTTAAGATATTTATAGCGGTTTCGAATGTTAGTTGGTACTTAGATATATAATATAAAAAAGGTTTTTAAATGTTAAGTTGAGAACAGCCAATATTACCCCTGAGCATTTTTTACCACCAACTGTAACAGCGAAATGGACAAATACTTAAAATAATTGACTTAAAACGTAGATCGGTTTTGCCTGAGGTCTAACTGAGGATAAGTCTAATTTCACAATCAAAAACGCCAGCAAATAAGAAAATATACGTATTTTTGTAATAATCTACTTAAATAACTAAAAGTACTTAGATACGCTACTGTAAAGGCATTGCTAAAGGTAAAAAAATGTAATAACACTTACCGTCCAAATATCAATCAGGAGTTAGAATAGTCCACCTTTAACAAACTATGCACTGGCGAACCATTGTAGATAGTTAAAAAACTACTTTAAATAGTTTTCTTTGCAATAAACACTAATAATTATTCGAAAGTTGTCCGAAATCCACAAACACTTCCAACGGTCGCAGAAAACTCGCAACAATGCTCCGTTGGACAAAAGTTGAATGAATACGTCAAATGTCGGCGTAATTTCTACAGATTCCGACAATTCGTAGTAAAAATTAATTCGTAGCGATGCCGGATTGTCTTAGTAATTTCCCTAATATATTTTAATCGTAATTTTAATATAATTTAATTAGAAAACTAATAATAATTTCAAAGGTATAATCCTAGTATGATTAATGTATTATAATTAAAATTATATATCTACACAAATATTTAGTCTAATGACCTTGTAATGACAATAGCATTTAGAACTCAAACCGTAATCAGCCGAAATCTACCACCGGTCACTTAAAATTGGCATCGTCGATTTTTGTGCAACACGGTTCGTGATCGCGGTAAAATGTAAATTGTTTCGTCTCCTTTTATTTAGATGTCTTTGCTCGGTCTCAACATTTAATATAACAAAGTTAAATTGTTACACGTGTTTCGCTCATACGAGCATCATCAGACAAATATACAGATAAGGTCACTCCACTCACGTTTACATCTTTCATATTAAAACAACAGATGTTGTTTTGTTTTGTTTACATATTAAAACTACACTTGTTGTTTAAATGTGTAAGATGTAAACGTGTGTGGTGTGACCTTATCTGTTTGTCTGATGATGCTTGTATGAGTGAAACACGTGTAAAAATTTAACTTTGTCATATTAAATGTTGAGACCGAGACTTAGATTCTTCTCTAATTTTATTGCTTTGGCTTTTGTATTTATAAACCAGGTCTCTTTGGAATAAATGGACGCCTTTTTTAAATCCCTATAAAGAATGGCAAACCTACCTTAACTGACGTTAACTAACTTAAATAAAGGAAATATTTATATAATTATACTTTTAACTTTTTAATATTATTATACTTCCTAAAAATAAACGATACACAGGAAATTTCTTCTTTATGAGCTAACAGAATCGCACTGCAGAACTATCCGGAGTTTAACCATAGTTTTTTTATATTGCAAATAATTAATATTCATACAATTTTATGACACCCGTATTTTTTTTATTTTACTTTTTATTTTAAAAATTAATCAATATTAAGAATTTTAAATTTACACTTTTGCAATCTCTGACGTCACCTATCAAAAGTGTCACGGTTTGCCACTAGGTACAAAGGTAAATAAAAACCATTTTTCTAAATGTATTTTAAAGTAGATATAAAATTGTTGTCTTCAAACCAGGCTCTTCGACGGCTTTCATCCAAAGGAACAGTTATAAAAACTTTTTCTGGAGAACCTTCAGAGTTATTTAGACAGCCCTTCACAAAAGAAACTTTAACACCCTTCATTACAAAAATAATAAAGAGGGTACAATAAAACAAAATTGAAAACTCAAAGTATTTAACACCAAACGCAAAATCCACAAAATACAAATCTAACCTCGAACCCTCGAACGCCTCGAACATCTGAACAACTTTGGTAGTGTTTAGTGCTTCGATAAAAATGGCAGTAACCTGTTAATTATAAAAATTTAAGTTTTAATTTCTAGTAGTTAAAAATATAAAAGTATATTTAATATTGGGGTAATAAAGAAAATATCCCACATAAAAACGTATTTTTTAACGATCTTAATAAAAATAGAAAAATCTAACGTGATTTTAAGATATATGGTGTAAATACGGTAGCAGAGAACTAGACACGCCATAATATTATTCTTCAGAGGCTCTCGCCCTCTGTCAACTATTCAGTCAAATGCTGATAGGTGACGTCACAATTTTCTACGCGTCATTTCAAACCAGTGAAATTTGTATTGAATTTGATTTATTCCTTAATCTTATTCCTTAATTGTCTAATTGTAACTTCGTTGCATTTCTTTTTGTATTGAAGGAGTACTTTTTAATCACTTCAAATGAATTTGTGACGATTTTTTTGTCGTTACCCGAATAGAATGAAAAAAGAATCCGTTGCTCAGGGTTAGAGGAAAGCTGGGTTCGTAGGTAAGGCTTCTGACTCACAGTGACTTTCTAATGTTGTTAAATATTAAAATAAAAAAATGATAATATATAGGCTGCAGAGATTTTAATATTGATGTTAAGAATTCAAATAGGTATGGTCAAAGACAGTGAAAAGGGCGCCACTTACTTTGTTTATGAGAGTGGTAAAGTAAGAAACCAAAAAGAAAAATACCATATCACAACATAGCTAAAATAAAGTAATCAACAGTATTAAGGGTCTATTATGTTTATCAGGAATAAAAGTCAGAAATAACTATCCTACATTAAACATTTATTGAAAACGAACACAAGTATCATCAATTAGTCACAGTGATCCCAATAAAACCGCAAGTTATTTTAAATAGATTTGAATTTAGTAACTGTATTCTTTGAACTAAGTAGCTACTTAATAAAAACAGGTGAAATTTATGTATGTCTCAATACGATGATGTTTCGAAACATGTCGTGTACGAAAACCTTTAAAATGAATACGTGTTAATAATTTTCATATAAAATATCATAGCTAAGTAAGAGAGTACTGTACGAATCAAATTATAACTTATAACGTTAAATAAAAAATAATTTTGACTACAATATGTGGGATAAATAGTGATAATTTACCAGGTTATTAAATCTGTTGTCTCAAAAATTATAAAATAAAAGCGTACCTTGTGTATCAAACTTAAGACTTATCCGTATATATTTCTTATGATGTAAATAGGTAGGTAGGTATTCTCCAGACTAACAGAAGTGGATGCAGATGACTATGGCAGGAGAAGTCTTCGATATCAGCCAAAAGAACGATTGTAATGTCAGGAACACTGTCTTAAGGTCTGCATAGGTCCATACAAAATGCAAGTGGGTGAAACATACAATAATTACTGCATTATTACTGCATACCATGGGGTAATTACTGAGTACCATGTGGTAGTTACTGAGTACCATGTGGTAGTTACTCTATAAATAAAAAATAGTTCTCAGGACAGATACTCAATAAAGAAAACAACTTACGGTCTGAAAATCAGCTTTACATAAATATATTCAAACCATATGCCGATCCAAACCAGTAATTAAATACTCAAATAAACGAAATAAAAAACGGAAATAACTGAAATAGAATTTAATTAGATAGGGCTATATAAAATGGCGGATAAACTTACGGTGATCATTCCAAGAAGAAACCAAACAAATACGATCTATACTCTGGATTGCATACTTTACAAGGTTTTCAAATTTCCAAATCGGATACCCATGCAATGGAAATCGAAAAGTGGATTCAGAGTGCTTTTCACTGGAAAATTTGTCGGACGCCGAAACACGCGTCTTCTTCAGATCCAAATTCCCAGAAAAAGAAAAAAGTGATATCATATGATCGAAATCATTAGAACAGAAAATCGCAATCCACAGCGAAGTGAGATTTGGACAAGTGAAATGCAATTAAGGAAGTTTGGCATATAGCGAATAGATGGCGCTAATAAACAAGACAAGTGAACTGTAATAAATGAAGTTTAACATCTAGCGAATAGATGCGCTAATAAAAATTAAATATCGAGACAAGTGAGCTGTAACAAATGGAGTTTGGTATCTTTGGCATCTAGCAAATAGATGGCGCCAATACTAAGAAATTTAAATGAAAATAGATTTTTAAATTCAATTTTATTAAAGGAAATAAAAAATGCTACAAATTTTATATTAAAAATAACAAAAATTTACTATGGTTAAACACCGGATTGACAGATGGCGTGTCTCGGTTCCAGAAATATCTTCTTATATGCAGCGGTAGTACCATAGGGTTGGGTTGGGTTAGTATCATAGGGTTGCTGTGAATTTATGAATATACCGTATGATCGAAAAAAAACGGCGTCCAGTTGGCTGGGAAATGAAATGACGATCGATGACATTTCCCATATAAATTTACATATAAAATGACAGCGATCTTCATTTCATAGCCGTCGCTGACGCCGTTTTTTCTCGATCATACGGTATTAATATGCAGAATATGAGTATAGTCGGAAGTGGCAACAGATGGAAGGCTTAAACGCCATACATCAACATGAAATTTCCAGCACCGAAAAGTTTTTAAAATTTAAAAAAATAAATATTTTTTGCAATGTGTTTCTGACGTCGAAATACCAATTAAAAAAAGTTGACTTATTTCAGAGACGCTTTGTATAATTAAATTAAATTAAAAGACTATAGAGTGAATGACATCACGTTCTGTTGTTATTTTATTTTTAAATTTTAAATATTTACAAAATTAATAGTAGTAAAAATAGAGTACAGTTATATCTGTTTTATTACTTCTTTTTTTCTAATCTAAGAATTACTTTGTATTTTTACACTGAAAATCTTTAAGGAGGAAACAGTTTTGACAAGTATGCCTTGAAAATTTAGTTTAAGCAGGAAATAATTTTATATATTTTTTTAATTGAGTTTATATATAGAAATTATAAATATATATTTTTAGGTCTCTTTCTCCTAATGCAATGGATACAACAAATTTTTCACGAAGCGCTAGTCATTCCAGTTTTGATACACATTCCCTTCCCCGACGACCAAATAAAAGCAGAACCCCAATCGAAGAAGATCCAAATAAAATGTCGTTTAGCGCTAGGTCGATGGCTGAACACGAATGGGAAAAATTACAGCAAGCTCATGTTTTAGCCAATGTACAACAGGCTTTTGATGTTTCCAGCGATGCTGAGGGTGACGACAACGAGAGTCTATTCAGGTTTGTGTTTTAATAATAGGTATCACAATAACAGGTATCAACTTAAATGGAAAAATAAATAAAAATAAATTATATGGGTTCTACTGGAAGTGATATGACTCTATAATAATTACATACCAATATTTAAATACTTACAGGCTGTAAATTGGTAAATTGAAAATGATAATCTCTATCTTTAAGGAATCCAATAATTATCTTTATGCAACCATGAAAACATTTTGGGTTTGGAATATTGGTTTCAGAGTTGGAACCAGTCAGTTTTAAAAAGACTTAAATCTTAAGTCAATTTCAAAATAAAGTTTAAATGATTTAAATCTTAAGTCTTTGACTTAAATCATTTTCTTTCAAGATAAGTCATTTTCGTAAATCAATATAATGTATTTAAGTCGTTTTTATGGCGTTATTCTATATTTTTGATTTAAATACTGATCTGCGTGTTAAATCGGCAAAATGGCTTAATGACTAAAATTCAATTTAAGTACCTATTTTTTAATGTTTATATAAATTTTCTTATATTAACAATTGGGGTCCGATTTCCTTATATTACTTATACCGTATGATCGAAAAAAAATAGCGTCTAGTTGGCTTGGAAATGACAATCAATGAAATTTCCCATATAATTTTACATATAAAATGACAGCGATCTTCATTTCATAGTAATCGCTGACGCCGTTTTTATTCGATCATACGGTATTATTAATTTATTATAGATAAAGGAGACCATGAAACTAGTACCACATAAAATAAAACGGTTCATGTTCAGAATAACTACAAAAACAAAAATATGTTTTTTATATAAAATTTAACTGTTTTTCTAATACTTATCGTATCCATTACTGTTTAGATGTCATCGAATGTACAGGGTAGTCGAAATTGGTCTGTTTTAACGTATGGCGTAAACCGCCTGTTGATATTTTCACTACCAACTGAGATACGGTCTTTTTGATTTTTTGCCATTTTGAAAATTGCCCAGAACTTTTTTATTTTGCGGAATAATAAAATTCGGTAAAAACGTTCTTAAGGCACTTTTTTAAGCACAATTCAGTGTCGTCAGTTTTTTTTCTATACTTGCTCTTTTTGTCAGAAATGATAAAAAATATAATTTTTTAAATGGGAATCATAGTTGGCTATGAACTTAAAAAAATGATAGCGTTTAACCTTTTCCAACTATACAAAGTTATGTGTATTTATTTCCAAGAATGTGAGAAATATTAGTTTTTTTATCTTTGTATTGAAGCGGGCCTTGATTTTGTGTTGAACTAGTTGCCTAATTATTTTTTGTCACAATTTAATATTTTATATTATTATTTATCTGCATAATTAAAGAATTTTGAAAAGGTAAATCAACATTCTATATTAGTATTACCAATTATAATTGGTAAAAAGCATAAAACGCCAGGGTTACAACTGAACTATTAAATGGAGAATTTAGAGAGAATATCATTGGAACAAGGGACCCATATCTTAGCCTGCTGGGTCCTGTGATTTAACTCCTTTCGACTTTTTTAATGGGGGAAATTAAAAGATCTTATACAGGGTGTTTCAAAACAAATGCGAAAAACTTCAGGGGGTGATTCCTTGTTCAAAATAAAGGGTAGTTTGCTTCATAAACGTTGGGTCAAAAGTCAACCATTAGGGAGATATTGCGGTACAAAGATGGCGGAAAAATAATGTTTTTATTTTTTATCTTGAAAACGAAAATAGATAGACTAATAAAATTTTATGGAAGCATTACTGTTATGAAAACACACTTTCTGGTAATTTTTCACTTTTTTAAAATGAGTGGAAGGGGTTGAAATAAACTACCCCTATCATTCTTGTTAACGAAATTTAAAGAAAAATCTTATCAAACACATGCAAAAAATTAATTTGGATAGTTTAGTTTGTTTAGAAACTTTTTTATCTCTTGTATTTTTTTGATAAAACTCACCGATTTGAAATTAAAAAATAAAATGTAAAGCATTACATGTCAGGACAAAAAACATTTTCTGATAAAGAATCTAGTGGGCTGCTGTAATTTTTTTAGGAAAAAATCTAGTCGGCCGCTGTTACTTTTTAGGATGTTCCTAATATTATTTTATTTGACATTACTCTACTGCAATACGTTATTATCTAGATGATTATTATTATCGTTATTATCACTAGATTCTTAATCTAAAAATGTTTTTTGTCCTGACATGTAATGCTTTGCATTTTATTTTTTAATTTCCAATCGGTGAGTTTTATCAAAAAAACACAAGAGGTAAAAAAGTTTCTAAACAAACTAAACTATTCAAATTAAAGCATTTGCATGTGTTTGATAAGATTTTTCTTTAAATTTCGTTAACAAGAATGATAGGAGTAGTTTATTTCAACCCCTTCCACTCATTTTAAAAAAGTAAAAAAATTACCTGAAAGTGTGTTTTCATAACAGTAATGCTTCCATAAAATTTCATTAGTCTACCTCTTTTCGTTTTCAAGTTAAAAAATAAAAACATTATTTTTCCGCCATCTTTGTACCGCGATATCTCCCTAATGGCTGACTTTTGACCCAACGTTTATAAAGCAAACTACCCTTTATTTTGAACAAGGAATCACCCCCTAAAGTTTTTCGCATTTGTTTTGAAACACCCTGTATATAAGGGAATAACCATTGGGACGAGGGAAGAATTGCAGAAGGCTACTAGGCAAGCTTTTGGACTTATTACACCAGTTCGCCTAATAAATCTCTGTAATTCTGTGCGCAAAAGATGTTTATTGTGTATTGAACAAGGAGCTGTTTGAACATCTTTGATGCTTTTTTTGAGAAAAGTATGTTCATCACTCAAAAAATACGTTTTTTAGTTTTGTTCTTTGTTTATTGTATCGATTTCAATTGTAATTACTAATACTAATATAGAATGTTAATTTACCTTTTCAAAAGTTTTTAATGATGCATATGTGATAAATAATTATATAGAATATTAAATTGTGATAAATAATAATTAGGCAAATAGGTCAATAGGTTATAAATAATAATATAGAATATTAAATTGTGATAAATAATAATTAGGCAAATAGGTCAACACAATATCAAGACCCGCTTCGATATAAAGATAAAAAAACCCTAATATTTCTTTCATTCTTAGAAATAGATACACATAACTTTATATCGTTGGAAAGGGTTAAACGCCGTCATTTTTTTAAGTTCATAGCAAACTATGATTTCCATTTAAAAAATGATATTTTTTATTATTTCTGACGAAAAGAGCAAACAGAGAAAAAAGCTGACTACGCCACTGGATTGTACTTAAAAAAGTGCCTTAAGAACGTTTTTACAGAATTTTATTATTACGCGAAATAAAAATTTTCAAAATGGTAAAAAAATGAAAAAGACACCGTATCTCAGTTGGCAGTGAAAATATCAAGAGGCGGTTTACGCCATTAAACGTGCCTCAGAAATCCAGCCCATGACATCTATGTCGGTTTTGCTCTATCTAGTCAGGAAATAGGTTTTCTCTGTTAAAACAGACCAATTTCGGCCACCCTGTACATTAAAATGTGGTGATGTCTTGATCAATATGTAATATGTCGATGGCATAAGCTAAGGGCTGGAGGATTTTAAAGTACTCTTCCAAAGATATTAAAAATATTCTTTAATATAATCGAGATCAATTTCTTTCGTTCATCTTTCGGGCTACATAACGGAGTCGGGGATTCACTTGAATTGTCCTCCCTGGCTGCCGTCTAACAGTTTTATCAAAAAGATATATAAAAATATGTAGTAACTAAAAAGGTACTTTCTAAAAAGACTTAAATATTTTTTATGACTTAAGTCTTTTCTAAAAAGACTTAAATCTTTTTCTATTTCGGAATAGATTTAAATCACAAATCGTTTTGAAAAAGATTTTAAGTCTTAATAAGTCAGCTTTCAAAAAATGACAATTTAATTCACTTAATTTAAATAATTTAAAGTTCAACTCAATTAGTCTCCAACTAATGACTATGTAAATCCAACTTACCTCTTATAAAATGTTGTTTTGCAGTACTGCTGATATATTATCACCATCTGGACATACGGACGCTCAAACATTGGCAATGATGTTGCAAGAACAGCTGGACGCCATCAATAACGAAATTCGCTTAATCCAAGAGGAGAAACAAAATACGGAAGCGAGAGCGGAAGAACTGGAATCTCGTGTTGGTAGTATGGAGCACATGAATCTCTTAGCGCGTGGAAGAAGCTTGGAAAGGCAATCTCCCCCTGTAAGCGGTAGATCTACTCCCAAGTCGCACCATAGTCCTCAAAGGGACTATTTGCATAAGTATCACACGGTGAGCTGGATTTCTCCTACTCTCTCCCAATCTTTGTTTTTTTTCTCTGTTGTTGGTAAACTTTAATTTATTAGGGACGTTCCTATGAATGCAGTTTTTAATTTGAAGTTTTTCACTAATTGACAAAATAACATCTAATTGTATTTCTTTTACAACAATTTACACAGTTTTCTATACTTTCGACGCAATGATTATCCTGAATGAATCCTTTATAATTAATTCTGATAAATTTATAATATGATATAATCTATGTATAAAATATCGAATTATTTTTTTAGTTTCTAATAATTACTAATTTATTTAAATAACAAAGAAGTAAATAATACTGCAATTAAATATTAAGTTAATTCGTTAGAAGTATCCCTCTTGTACTTTTATTTTCATTTTTTCATTCAAGTATTTTTCGGAGTTTTATAAGATGGTACTTTTCTTTTTATCTATCATCGTTGCAATAAGTCTTAAGCTGTAGACTAACATGTTAAACATAGCTGTTGTGTATACTTAGCTATTCCAGCTATTTTTTTTGATACCATGACATTGTGAGTCTCGTTTGACCCAGTCCAACGTGATATTAAGATCAGGAAAAGGCGTTCACACGCACCGGGTCTGCACCCGGTAGTTATTTTGAATCTTTGTAGGAAGTATATACTTGTTAGACCTTAGCATATCACTATTTTAACTACAATGACGTACAAGTACATATAATTTATTTTATGCATTTTGCCGGTAATATTTCTCAGAAGTTAGTTCTGATGTCCATGTAATGATTTAAAACATGTTTTTCTTTTGTTCACGAATAAAATTGTTATTAAGGTTATTTCATAATTTATGTTTATTTTACTCGTGTGAAGGTTCTCTTAAAGTATTTATAATAATTTATATTTAACACAACTTTATATTTAAATTTAGAGCGATTCGCAGAAATGTTATAAATAGACGAATAAAAATATTGTTCCAATATGGTGTTTGCCAATTCTAAAGAAAATATCTTTGAAATATACGTCATAAACTGTTATTTAAATTTAGGCTTGTAATACCATTACAAGTTTAAGTTACGTGATTATTTAATTTTGTCAATTAGTGAAGCATGCATTTTTATATTTACAGCACTTGTATATCAAACGCTGATAAACATATGAAATTTAAACAAATTTATTTCTTTATTTGAGGGAGTATGAAATTCTGCGATGAAGACAAAACAGTATTAATTCTATTATTATTTATTATATTTTGAAATAAATGTTATATGCACTGTTTTGTCTCATTGTCATCGATGTGATGTTGTAGGCCCCAGCAAGTATGTCTCCAGCTCATTTGCAACAATATCACTCAAGTTTGAGTCCAGGCACTTTGTCTGAATCGTTACCATCTAGTCAGGTTTGTGCCGATATCATACATATTATTACCTTGGCTAAAATAAATATTTTGATCAGTCACTGCTCAAAGTTTTTAGTTATTCATATACTTAATATTTCAATTGGTTTTGTAAAAATATGATTAAACTAAACATAATATATATTAATTTTATATATTTAAATTATAAAGTCTTGATGAGGTCCTGTCATCCTTTATATTTAAAAATATATGCGGTTAAACTATGGGTTAAACCTATTACTGCTGCTTTTGTAGTCTCAATAATTTAAAACATATAAACCAATTGAAAGGGAAAATTAATGAGCAGTTACACTTTTTCAAAATTTTCTTCCGTTCGCTTGTAAAACACGTCCTTTACACTGTAAATTTTTCTACAAAACACTGACGAGATACACTGGCTGCACTTTTTTGTAAAATTAGTAACCATTTAGTTAGTAATTTGTTGCGCAAAGTTATATATGAGTCTCATAATTATTATGGAACAGTGATCTGTGATTTTTGAAAGATGTTTTTATTGATAGCAGTATAAAATAAACAAATTTTATTTAGTGTTATATAATAAAAAATATTATGCTAAATTTTTCATTAAAATTTTTAAATTTAGTTTTGTATTAATAGGATATTTATTAATTTAAAAATACTAAAATATTTTTAGTTAAAACTTTGCCCAACTGTAACGATTATTTTAAACATTTACCTTTTATTTTTAATAGAGTATAATTGTTTTGTCAAAAATCATTTGATAAGCTTATTATTTATTAACGCATGCTTCAAGAAAGTACCGTTAGCATTATGCATGGTTATGCTGTTTGTATAGGAAATGCGTATGGCGTAATTTTGGCAGTTTTGAATAATTGAATTGATATACAATTAATATCAGTTATTAAGTGCTGATACTCTTCGAAAAATAAAATTTCATAGTTGCTACTTCCTAAAAATATGTTCTAAAAAAATAAAGCTTATTTAAATAGGACAGCTAAGATGTTCTATCTCCAATGTTCTACTTCTGTGATAGTCACTAAATAGTATACAACTAATCAATATTTAGTCATAAGAACATAAGGTTTTACTGAGAGATAATGACTAATCGGATTTAAAACAAAACTAAAATTTTTATAAACTTAATATATCAGACAAGCCACATCCAAATATTCTTACTGCTCAATAGCAAATTAATGTCTGCGGTAATGGAAAGCTACAACAGTGTTACTATTTCAAAAATTTATATTTTTATCTAAATATAATCTTATTGTTACATCAAGAATATATATTTTTAATATAAAGAAGGCTCCAACCAGTCAAGGAATATTGCGTCAGATGACATCCAAAAAATAACACAAAAAGCAATTTACCCGTTGGATAAACATTATTATATATATTTCGAAATATGTATGATTCGGTTGTAAAAAATAACAAATTTTTACGATATAATACTGATGATATATCATAGACTAACACTCTGATATATCACAGACTAACTTCATACGACAACCAATGCAAATGTGAAAATTAATATTATCTTTTGGCGAATGAGCCAAATAAAATTAGGGGTAAAATTTGTTAGTATAGCAGTATGAAATTCTTAAGTGACATAATTGAGCACAAATAAGCCATTTTTGGAAATTCATCCCCTAAGTGCACAGAAGGGGTTTTAAACATAGAATAAACAACAAAAATACTGTTTTTTATAAGTACTAAATATTTCGTATGATCGGAAAAAGTGGATTAGTTGGCTTGGAAATTACGAACTATTGAAATTTACCATAATATTTTACATATGAAATAACAGCGATCTTCATTTCCACGCCAACTCTGACGCCGTTCTTTGTTTAATCATATAATATTATATTAAATTGTTTAATGATAGAAAATCCGTATTATTAACTTCTGGCAACACTGTCTCCGGCAACCATTCACTCTGTCGACTGAAAGCAGAACTACGGTACAGTATTCTTTATCCGCTGCGCTGTAAACGACTATCAGCGCGCAGCGGCGCAGAGCTAAACTAGATCTCAGAATTCTCAGACAGGCTGACGGTAACGCCAGCTACATCTCGAACAGGTTTTGTGCCACAAAATCGCCCATAAGGTTGCGCATTTTCTTATTTCTTCAATCAAAGGTTTCGGTCAGTAATACATGTGACTGGAGCATTGTGTAAGTTAAATTAATTAAATATAATGATAACATTCTTATATTTTGTCGATATTTCGATCAGTATGTGGTCTTCATCAGGGCTGCAAATTATTGTTAAACAATATTTAAAGATATTAATAAAGATATAAATAAAATATACAGGGTCCGGCAATAGTGCGTCGGGCATCTGTAGCTCCTAGAATAAAAAACTTGGGAATTTTGTTTAAGTGCAAACCTGAAGTATGTACCAGGATGAATTTCCGGAAAATATTTTAATTTCTATAGGGTGGCTCAAAAAAGTGTGAGTGGATCTGGATGATTTTTTTTAAATGGAACACCCTGTATATTATTGCATTTTTGGCTCATTTCAGATCACTTTACATAATCCTAAGATATGAGTAAATCTATTTCGATAGTTTCAGAGATATTAAAAAATTAATCAAAAATATATCTTTTTCAACCCTTCTTAAAAAAAATATATTAAATATACAAGAACTGTTCTGAAATCAAAACTATATTAGATATTTACTTTAGATGGCCTGTTCTTACTTTGCTATAAATATGGTAATCGTAAATCATACAGGATGTTCAATATTTTACGCCAAACTTTCAAAAATATAAAATAATTTTTCTTCTTTTTTTTAAATGGAACGCTTTTTATTAGATGGAGAATTAAAAAATTCATATTTTTTGTATTTAAGGTATTTCAAAATTTTAATAGTTTTCCGGATACACGCAGTATTATTTCATATGGGGCTTTCAACAGTAAAATACGAGAGAAAAAGCATCCAGTGGCTTTGATGAAAATTTACTGTGAAAAATGCCATATGAAATATAAAACCGGGAATATCTGCGAAACCGTTAAAAATTTTGAAATACTCTAAATACAAAAAATGTTCATTTTTTAATTCTCCATTTATTGAAAAAATAATATACAGGGTGTGGCATTTAAAAAAACAAAGAAAAATTATTTTATATTTTAGAAAGTTTGGCGTAGAATTTTGAACATCCTGTATGATTTACGATTTCCATATTTATAGCAAAGTAAGTACAGATCGTCTAAAGTAAACGTCTACTATAGTTTTGATTTCAGGACAGTTCTTATATTATTAATATTTTTTTAAGAAAGGCTGAAAAATATACAATTTTTATTTATTTATTAATATCTCTGAAATTATCGAAATATATTTACTCATGTCTTAGGATTATGTAAAGTGATCTGAAAGGAAGCCAAAAATGCAATAATATACAGGGTGTTCCATTTAAAAAAAATTATCACTTTTTTGAGACACCTAATAGAAGTTGAAATATTTTCTTGAAATACATCCTGGTACATACTTTAGCACTTAAACAAAATTCCCAAGTTTTTTATTCTAGGAGCTACAGATGCCCGACGCACTCTTGCCGGACCCTGTATATTATAGTATAAAACATGGTCAAAATAGTAGTAGATTTTCAATAATTACAAACAATCTGCCCTGGATCTATTTAATTTATTGTTATCAACAAAGAGCAACACACTGCAAGTAACATAGTATGTAATGTCATTAACAAGAAAAGTCATTAACAAACATTGAAAAAAAAATAGAGGAGCTGATACACTACCTTGGGGTGCCCAAACTTATGGAAAGGAAAAACTTAGATGTATATCATTTTTGGATGTGGTCTGTCGAAAATATATACAGTATGATCGAAAAAAAATAAACGGCGTCAAGTTGGCTTAGAAATGAGGATCGATTACATTCACAAACTGACGCTGTTTTTTTTAGTCCTAGTATTTTTCTACTTCTGTACATAAAATACGTTTAGAATATAATGTAAAATAATAATTTGTAACGTTTTCTACTTAAACAAGTTTTCGTCTACTTTCCATACAACCACAAAAATTGCATTGTTGAAAATATTTTATTTTCCATTGCCCAATGACCATTATAGAACATTATCTTGTTCAAAATGTTTAAACATGTCTTAATGTACTATAACCTCTATTACATATATCAGCCAAATTAGTTAAGGAAAATATCTTGTACAGTTACCAGCAACGTTTTGTTAAATAAACAATTAATCATTTTTTTTCTGTACCAAAGCAAGATGTAATATGTACGAAACATTTTAACCAAATATTTCATTTTTTAGTTACAACTGGCACCGTTAACGTCCGACATGTCTAGAGAAGAGATGCATTTAGCAGATGGTAATGGAGGAGCTGCGTCTCCTTTAACTGCTCGTTCTATAAGGTTGGAAAGAGTAGCTCAAGCACTTGCTCACAGCCAGGAAGAACTGAAGAGGTAAATAATTTTATTTTCAACTTGGTTTTATATCATTATTATTCTTGCAATTTTCATGCTCTTCATCGAAATTGGCTAGAGTAACTTTGAAATAAAACATTAACATTAATTCTCACTTGAAATATTTAAGAATCATCGATAAACATCGATAACAACTTGAAATTAATAAACTTGTAGGATAAGCCGCTTTCATTCGCAAAATTATTACTAAGATCTGTCCAACGAGTCAGAGAAAATTTCGACAGACGACGTTCAAAAAATAAGAGGAAATGTAATTTACGGGTGAATTAAAATGTCTGACTTCGTCAGGTTTCACTATCAGGTTTCATCTGACAGACTAGTAAAATTTAAAAATAATCATACAGAAAGTTTGGGCTTTTTGGTTTTACCTTATTAAGTAATTGTTATCAGGTAGTAATTGTTAATTTTGAAGTTTAATTTGATATAATGTCATTTTAACATAACGTCAACAGTTTTCTTGTAGACGTATCTGTTTTAAAAAAGTACAGTGTTCTCGAATAGTTCAATTTAAATTTTTTAAATAGTTTTTTTCTTTATTCTTTGTATATTTTTTTGCTTCCGACGACGGAAAGAGATTAACTTTCCGAAACATTAAGCATTTTTTTTTCGTTAGGCAAATTTGTTTATCTGTAAACTTAACTGCTAAAGTAGTTTCCGTTGGATTAACGCAGCAGTGTTCATAAAAAATAACTATTTTATTTTGTAGATTTTCTTGCAGTGACGTAATACCCATATAGGTTATATATCCATATATTTTTTAAACGATAGAATGCTGACAATAACAGTTGTTTGTTATTTTATTTCAAAAGTGAATTGTGTTTTCTTTGAATTTCTGAATGTTGTCAGTCGAAATCGTCCTTTCTTTTGTTGGACAGACTTAAAGATCAATATATCTATTCATTTTTAATGTATAGATTATACCTATGATCTCGGTTAATGTTTGCCTTTTAGATTAAAAATATCTCGAATATTTAAATTTTGAAATACTTGTCTCTAAGTAGCTGTTATATAATCAACTATCCACAAATTTATACAAGTTGTTGGATAATTTAAATAAATAATGATTTCATTGCCTCAATTTTATTACAAATTAATTACATATTTTTAAAATAATTTAATATTCTTGCAAAGACGGACTGGTGCTAGTGGACTTTCGCCAGGAATGATGTACAGGTTAACACTTTACTATTTTAGTTATTTGTTATAATGTATAGTGTTCTAAATATATTGGATAAGAGTTAATATGAAAATTAACTTATTAATTTTTGCGGATAATTTAAACATTCACCTTTACCTGAAAAATTAGTGATATAAGAAAATATTGTTATGGGCAAACTTAAGTAAATTGAAATATTATTATCGTTGAATTAAAATATATATATATTTTGTTGATTTCAAATTTCATATGTAACGTAAGATATCTGATATATTTAAAACGTTATGAAAAGCTAGCTGTTGAATTTCACGCTATTTTATTTTTATGAGATGTTTTAAAGTCTAAATAATCTAGTCAAATTGTGTTTTTAGTGGAAAAGTTTTGGGGTAGTTTTGGAAAGATATAAATTTAGTATTGTTCTTTATGTTTCCTTGCAGTGCTGAATTTGAATCTAAAGTTTACAACTTATTGGTATATATCCACCACAAATTTTATTGCTACTATTAAAGTAAAGTAAAACATTCCATGTATATTCTCTAAGATATAAATTACTAATAATTCAGCGAACTGAACTTAGCGGTTATAAATAAAGTGAAGTTAGTCAAAAAGAGAGGCAACACGCGCCTTCAGAAATCGCATATTTATCTATCCCTTTTTAATTATTTCCTGCTCTAAAAATGTTTGGCGCTTCTTTCAAATGTAGAACTTTTGCTACAGTAGCGCCATCTTAAGATTTTCTTCTTTTATGACCACGAAGATATTTCTCCTTACCTCTACCCTCCATAGACAGAGATTAACCTACCCAAGCGAAAACTATAAAAAAGTCTAAAGAAAAGTGCTAAAATTATTCATCAATGCTTAGAAAGGGAAGCGACTTCAGTAACGAACTATAGGTACACTGGATGACAGTTCAAAATTATCAATTTCTAACTCGCATTAAAAAGTATAAACAGCTATTAGCTATTTAGTATTAGAACACGTGGGGAAATTTAATCGCGAACGGCATCTTGGATAGCAGCTGGTTGTTGGAACAGAGGTTAGATTGGATAAGAATCTGTACGATTTTTTTTCTGCTAAATTCATATAACCTAGTAAGAATTGTAGTTACATTTACTAAATACGCCTATTTTTACCAGTTAAGCCAATTGAATTTTAAAGATATTTAATTTTGAAATACACAGTTAAAACTTTTTATACATTAGTGACTCATGAGCTAGTACTAAAAAATATGAACAAAATTTAACCCACGTCTCAAAAAGAGTCGCCATCCATGGAATAGGTGAAATAAAAACTACCCTAAAACTTTCCTGCTGAGGACCTTTGAATACAATTTGGCTAAAGTAAAAGTTATGGATGAAATTATTCTAAACTTAAACGACAGACAAATTTTTATTTTCATATTAATTTATTTGATAGACAATCTGTTTTGCAAGAGGGATCAAAAATTGGTCATTTCATAATTATCATTTATACCCCCTTCGAGAGAAATTTTATGTTACATAGTATTTAATAATATGTAGCAATAAGAAGAAATGCCTTTATATCTCCATAAAATACGAATATTATATTGATAAACAAAACACGATATGTAATACAATTTTTTAGCAGCAACACTATCAATTTATAATTTAGTGTCCAGTTAATTTTTAATAGTCTTAGTTAATTAGATCTTTATTCTGTACGTTGCAATCATTATTTATGATTACAATATATGTACATTGGGATATTTTTTTTCTGTATATCTTTACAAGTCTTCTCCATGCAATACTATAATGTGTAAAAGTATTTTTGTTTTTCATCTGTATTTTTATATATACTCCAGAATTTATACTATTCGATGTTGTCAAGTTACAATAGCAAAACTGCTCTATATTACCTATAAATTTTATTTTTAGTTCATTAAAACGTGCATCTAAAAAACAATAACTAAACTACGACATCTTTTTTTCTACGAATTTCGGCCTGCTTTTAAAGATTTATATAATTATATTATTCATGACCAAGTCGTTAATGTTTAGATTATTTTAACCATAACTAATGCAGTCATATCATTTTCTATCTATCTGGTACCTTAAAAAACAATATCATTCCTAGATCTTTCAATTCATAAAAAATAATGTCAATATTAGTCTTATTGTCATTATTACTCTCTTTATATCACTTTAAACGACAACACCCAAAAACCAATTTTAATATAAATAAAAACAATATGAATATAATATTTGTAAATCACGTTTACTTTCCAAAAAATTACATTATTTCCTTTTTTACATTAAGATGTATCATACCATGAAAAAAAGTTCCAGAGTTGGTTTGGAAATTAAGATCGCTATTATGTAAAATTATATGGAAAATGGCATCGAGCATCATTTCCAAACCATCTTGAACTCCTTTTCAATAAATTGAATCGTTTTAATGTCAGTATAAAATAATATAATTAAGTTAGGTGGAATAAATAAAAAGCTAATTTTGCAACGTTGCTATAATTATCTAGAAATTATTTTTTTACTGGGAAAGAGAACTTGATATTAACTTCTTAGTATTAAGATCTTTTTGGCAATATTTTTTTGATAATTGGTTCTGAACATTCGCGCCAAATATATTCAAATTGGTTTTATCGTTTCAGACAACAAACTGATTATTTTTTCATTATAGTTAATTATAAGTTGTCTGCTATAATGGCCTCATTTAGTAGTTTTCTTAGAATATTTTAGAACTTTGTGAAACTTAACTCATAGGATGACATAATATATAAATACAATCGCACTTGCATTCGTTGGCTGAACATACGCTATTATAGCTTATTGAGTTATATTTTCCGTAGGCTCTTATAGCTGATCCTTTATACCTTATACGTTGTACGAAGGATGCGCATTGTTACGCAAATAATCTATTACATTAATAAACATTAAGATATTATGCTAATTACGGAAGAATGTCATAAAAATGGTAAAGACGAAATAGTTAATTCATGCTTGCTTCATCTACGTTACCGTAGATGGAGCTTAAGGCTGGGTAGTGATCCATATTATACAGGGTTGTTCACCACATACGACACGGAGTATTGTAGCTAAACGATGAGATTTTTACAAATTGTAAGTTTGGGGTTCGTTGAAGGACTATAGAGCTACAATTTAAAAATATTTTTACAAGATACAGAGTGTCCCAAATAAATAAAAAATATCAAAGTTGTATTTTTTTAAATGGAACACCCTGTATATTATTACATTTTTAGTTTCTACGATTAAAATAAAGGTAAATTTGATTAAGGTTTATTATACTTAAACCTCAATTTTGTGAAATTGCAGTAAAAATTTTAAAGCTTCATTTCTCCAAGGGTATCAATGTTTTTAATACTAAATATTTAATGAAGTTTATTTATTGATCAGTTATTGTGTTGCAATAATAAAAATAATACTACCTTATACAGAGTGTCTAAAATTTATTTTAAATAATTATTAGCTTCAAACGGCAATAACTTCTTTAATTTAAATGGAATGCTCTGTATATTTTAGGAGAATCAGATGCACAATTAAATTGTCTATCAAATTGTATTATACCATTTTTTACCTATCCCTTCAAGTTTTCGTAGAAAATGCATTTTCTTATAATTTACACCTCATTTATCAATATATCCATGGAATATTGACATTTTAGATTGTTTTTAAAGCAACAAATGTACAAAATGTACAGACTAGTAATATTATCGTTTAGCAAACGATAATATTACTAGCCCATTTGTATGCAAAAAGAAAACTATTTAAATCTTTATAAAAGAGTATACCATTAATTAAATATAACACCATTATTTCCGCCCATATACTAATTAATGACATACTTAATTGTGTTCGTTAATAAATTATTATAAATAAATATGGATTTTTGAGTCAGAAATCAATATAATAATAAGTTATCAAATTAAAGTCTTTGTTGTTATAAATAAGCATTTATTAAAAAATGAAATATCATTTTTAAGGTGTTACTTTTTATCACACTGTCTAATGCCCATACAAAATTCAGTTTTTTAGTATTTGGAGCAATTATTATTAATCAACGCAAACAGTTTAACAGTCAGTTAATGTAGTTTGAATACTGGAATCATATTAATTGGTCCTCTTTAACAAATATTTAAACAGTTTTTTTTATTTTTTTAATGAAATAAACGAATTATATCGACAATATTAGTATCTGTACTCTTTAAAAATTTGGTACATCTTTAAAAATAATCTAAAATGTCAATAGTCCATGGGTATATTGATAAATAAGTTCTAAATTACAAGAAAATGCATTTTCTGCGGAAACTTAAAGAGATAGGTAAAAATGGTATAATATAATTTGATAGACAATTAAATTGTGCATCTGATTCTCGTAAAATATACAGGGTGTTCCATTTAAATTAAACAAGTTATTGCCGTTTGAAGCTAATAATTATTTAAAATAAATTTTTAGACACTCTGTATAAGGTAGTATTATTTTTATTATTGCAACACAATAACTGATCAGTAAATAAACTTCAGTAAATATTTAGTATTAAAAACTTTGATACCCTTGGAGAAATAAAGCCTTAAAATTTTTACTGCAATTTCACAAAATTGAAAATATTTCAAAAACGGTAAAGTTTAAGTATAATAAATCTTAATCAAATTTACCTGTATTTTAATCGTAGAAACTAAAAATGTAATAATATACAGGGTGTTCCATTTAAAAAAATACAACTTTGATATTTTTTTCTTATTTGGGACACTCTGTATCTTGTAAAATTATTTTTAAATTGTACCTCTAATAGTCCTTCATCGAATCCAAAACTTACAATTTGTAAAAATCTCTTCGTTTAGCTACAATACTACGTGTCGTATGTGGCGAACAACCCTGTATAAACATAGTACAAAAAGCAAAATATTGCCCTAACCCCTACATATGTGCTATTCTCTGCATTAAGTTCATCAGACCGAAGGAAACAGCGATTCGACGACCGGTTTCGTAGATTTACCTCCATCATCAGGCCACATTTCATCAGGTTACAGCAAAGTCGGCCTGATGATAGAGATAAATCTCCGAAAACCATCGCCGTTTCCTTCGGTCTGATGAACTTAATGCTGACCGATTAATTGCAAAAACCGATTAATTTCAATAATCGAGTACTCGAGTTTCAAGCGATTGCAATAACCGAGTGATCGCTCGAGAAATATCACTCGTATTTAAAAATACGGTTTTTCGCCCGTCCTTGTTGTAAGTACTCGTTAACGCGAGCGCCAAGCAGTAAGTTGCGTGCGAAGGGCATATATTCTCTCGGTGATGAATGGCAAGTAGCAAACAACGAGCGATTCGCTTGATCGCTTGATTTAGTTTATTTTAAAGCATTGTCGATGTAGGTCGTAAATTTTTGTCCCTCAGATACGCAACGGATAAATATATATACGGCGTCGTATAAATTTGCTACCTGCAATGTATGTAGAAACTTCGCTCGGCTTTTTATCGAATATGTCACATTAAAATCGGATTTCAATTTATTTCATTCTAGGATAGCTTGCGTTCGTCGCTTGTAACTCGTCATTTGCATCGCTCGTTCATAATCGAATGATGTCGGTTTTTTCAATAATCGAGTACTCGAGCGAATTTTCGCTCGAGTTATCCCATCACTACTTATTTTGCTTTTTCTACTATGTTTATAGGAAAAAGTTAAAGTTTAAACATTATTGTGGGAATGCAGTGATCTAACATTTAATTATTAAAATAAATATAAGGCAATATGGTTAAGTTAATAAATCTATACTTACTTGGAATGAATCTGTTATTTGGAATAAAATATTATTCAAAATTTTATACTCTATATTACATTTTGCATCACGGGTATTGAATGTCAGGTGTCAAGAGATCGCATTCAACTCAATCTTGGATTAAAACGAAAAACATCACAGAACAACGGTTATAACAATCACCAAACTATGAAATAAGACTAAACCTCTGACCTATGATCTTGATTCAGGGATATAAATTATTTGACACTTTCGCTAGAACAAATGTTACTTGTAAAAATAGCTAATTTGGTACGTGTGTACGACAAGTATCAAAAATATTTTTTAAGAGACAAGAAAAACGTAATCCGTATTTTAGCTAGGAGTGCGCATGAGCAGTATAAAGGTTGATTCTCACTATGCCTTCCTTTTCCATTCAATATCCATTCCATATCCGCTCCGTATTTTTTATTGTATTAACGTTATACGTAAGCTTCGGTTCCGTATCAGTTCCATACTATTTATTGTACAATTTATATCATTAGGAAAGTTTTATTTTATAAATTTGTATTTTTTAAAAGGGTAATAGATTTAATTAAGAGGTGAAAGAATCAATAAATATCAAAATGTTAACAGAGCTGGTACAAATGAAAGAACTGCTGTTTCCGATACGCTTCAGTCCGTCCGCCAAAAAAATGTATGGAAGGAAAGGATATGGAACGGAAGGGAAACGGAACGGATAGTGGGCATTGTCCTATTTATTTACATGATATATTTTACGTAAACGGAAGGGAGCTGATGTGGATGGTATAGTGAGAACTTTAACGCATAACGTAGGAATAAAGGTATATAAGGGCTTAAAAATATAGAAGGCTTAAAAACTATAATGTTTAGGAATAATTTGTCATTTATTATATTCTTTGATGTCAGGGTATATACACTCAGATGCAAAAAACGCAACGGAAAATTTTTTCAGTGTAACTTAAAGTATTACATTTATAGCCCTATTTATATGATTTTTCATGAAATTGATACTTGCTATTATATGGAAAATGTCAAAAAAAATTGTTTCAGTAAATGTAAAATCTAATTTTGAACAACTTTTTTCTTTTAACTTGTTGACAGCTTGTCTTATTAACTCACTTTTTTCATGTTTAAAATGCATTTTTATAAATAGCCGCGTTGACATGTAACAGATTAAATTATTTTTTTTTGTTATGTGACATGCTAAATTGATTTTGCATATTTTTGATATTTTCATCTAAATATAAATTTGCTAAATGAGCCCATTGTAGGATCAATTAATCAAAGATAAGAAAACTACACAAATGCAAAATCCATAACACGTTTCTACTATGTTGTCTTGTTTCTATACTTTGCATGCTTCTAGCTAGAATAGTTTAGATCGTAGCGTAGCGAATATATGTTTAGGCAAGGACAGAACACACACACGCCTCCATCACCTCTATCCTCTCGTCATAGCAGCCAGGAAAGCTTGCACAAGAACGCGTATGGTACCATGACCGGCCTCTCGCGGGAAGTCACATCGGCGGCAGCAGCAGCAGCAGCAGCGGCCGCAGCACAAAAGAAAAAGGGCATCAAGAGCAGTCTGGGAAGATTCTTCAGCAAGAAAGAGAAGGTATGATATTGTTTTATATGTGATAGCCGTTGGTGGTGGGTAAGTTTTTGTCCCGCCGTGCACGAACACCATTTTTTCGTTCAATTCATTAAATAAAAATGCAGTTGGGATGGCCGCGTTTATGCAACTGGACCGACAGTTGATACTCATTTCAACAGCCATACTGTTGCATCTGAACGATCTGTCCCAAGTAACATTTTTGGACGCATTTTAGGTAATATTTTTAATAATTGTGTCTGTTTCTTGACACAAAATGGAAACGGTATGCCACAAATTGGAAACATTTTCGAAACCTGTATATTTTATATGGCTTTATTACATGTGTTTCCACTGTGATGGCGCTAGCCGTTTCCTGAAATGTTTCAATGCGGAATCAAAACTTTTAGAGGAAATGTTTCGAAACATTTTCTGAAATTTGTGACCAAGATTCCGACCGATTGTGACCGTTTTCAGCAGCCAATGTGAAAAAAACAAACTACCAAACTAAAATAGTCTATGTCTATGTGTGGATTTCAAAATTAAAACAGCCATCAATAATGTCGACCTCCGCCATATTTTTTTTGTCCTAAGATCTGTGTTTTTAGGTTTTCTCGCACAAAAAATGTCTGGCAACAGCAAATTCATCGTTTAATTTAATAAGTACTTTCATATTTTTGATGCCTCTTTTATATATTATTATTTGTTGCTACAAAATATTTTTATTTGAAATATAGATTTTTATTTTTATTTCTATATCATGGTTCTGAAAATAAAAATATATAAATTAACAAACAAACTATATAAATTAATGTAAGTAGGACGCGTCTTATCAGTTTAAAAGCTCAACAGCCGATAAATAACATATTTTTGGTTAAAAACGCCATCACTAGCCAACATGGCGGAATTTTATTTCATTATTTTATAAAACTGACATGGTGTCGGACACAAATTATCTACATTTTATCATAATTTGTGTCTAAAAGAAGAGAGATTCGTGTTTCGAAAATGAATCGACAATAAATGGAAAAAATGTTCCAAAAGTGTTCCGATTTAGCGCTATCTGTATAGAAATTTCGAACTAGTCACCTGTCAACAACGCCAATCAAAACTTCTTCTCAAAATAATTAAAACATTTTTATTTACTTATTATAACACAATTAAAACATAAAAAGATATATTCCATTGTGGAAAAAAGAGAAAAAAAAAGAAGTTTGCTGGCTGTAACATTTTTCTTCGGTTTCCTGTTGGGTATGGGTAGTGGCTGCTGTTACATTTATTCCTAAAACAAATCATGCCTGTAATGCTTCTAATAAATTGTTATAAAATTGCATAAGAAAAATATCTATATTTGCACTCCCCATATGTCCTTCCTTCTGCTTTTTTAATTATAGTACATACTATAAAAAGTTCACACAAGAATACTTAAATGCAAAGACTGCAGAACAAAATCCAAACAATAAAGTAAGGTTATGTTTATTTGATAGAATATCAAATAAATTATGGAAACTTTTCAGGCACAAAACGGGTAAGAAATATTTGTAAATGTGAGCCACATTTGTTTCCTAAAAGTTTCGAAAAATTTGCGACACAAGATATTTATTGTTATACCTTATGTAGCGAAACCATATTTTGCTAAAATGTTTCGAAACAAAAAGCGATTTATGTCACGAAACATATGTATCAAAAATGTGACAAAACTGTTTCGTAATGTGTCTCTGCAGAGATTTTGTTTCGACTTTGTGTCTAAACATGTGCTATTGACATGGGAGTCTTGCGTCTACAAAGCGGCAATTTGTTTTTGTCGAACTAGACTCGAATATGTGAAGAAATTAATTGGGGTAGTGATTGTGGTATCTTAAACCATTTTTTTATCGTCCAAAAAAAATTCAATTCAATTTTTTCAAAGTAAAAGCTACCTTTAAATACTAAATAATTTGTTCTGATCTATCGGAATAATAAAACGGATTTTCTTGAGTATTTAAAAAAATTTATCAAATAGGACTTTCAAAACATGTAATTCGAAAAATATTCATAAAAACAGCGGTACATTTATGAATGTCATCATATATTCTCTATCATTCAATATTTCACATATATCTGTTCTTATAAACTGTTGACATTCTCCAACTCTGGACATGCTGGAACTTAGAAAAATATCTAAAAAAATAGCGGTACATTTATGAATATCATCACATATTCTCTATCATTCAATATTTCACATATGTATCTGTTCTTATAAACTGTTGACATTCTCCAACTCTGGACATGCTGGAACTTAGAAAAATATCTATAAAAATAGCGGTACATTTATGAATGTCATCACATATTCTCTATCATTCAGGCTGTATTCCGTTGCAAAACCAGGTGAACCAGACCGGTAAACTACGGTAAAGAGCGATTCCTGAAAAACATCGATTTGATACGGAACGGTTTGGTAAAATACTGGAAATGTCAAATGTTGACGTTTTCTAAATTTCAATACCTTTATTATAAAATTTATCTTTTATGCATTTTTAATGTACCTATTCCCTGCTTTACGTTTGCTTCTTCTTTTCGATGGAGTTTAATATTGAAAAGTACTTTATTAATAAACTATTAAACTCGTTAGACAGCTCAAGTGAAGATTTGCACGTCCAATATTAAAACAGATTATAAATCTAATCAATATTTATATTTTTATAGCTTACCAAACATTCACGTTACTTGTCTTGTTTTTCATGTTTTCTTTAAATGTTCCTGACTTTAAGAAACAATGGCTGCATAATAAATTTAAATGGTCCTAAAAGTCATTCTATTTAGTTAATGAAATTTATTTACCTTTACTGCCTACCCTCATTGCTTTTGGATGTAAATACAAAATAGTATAACAAATCTTAGAAATTAAATAAGAATTTCACTCGAACTTCCAATATTTGCTTGATTTCTGTCACATGAATGACATTGATTGACAAACAAAACCAGAAAAACCAGCCTTCTCGCACTGGTTAGTTTGATGACAGTTATAACCGAATTTTTCATGAACCGTGTTCCGTAACAAGAAAACTTTCAGGAAACCGCTAGAAACGGAACATAAAACCATAACCAAGGTAAGCAACGGAATACACCCTCAATATTTCACATGTCCGTTCTTCTAAACTGTTAACATTCTCCAACTCTTGACATGCTGGAACTTGCATCAAAATAAATTTTGACTGTTTTTCATCTACAAACAATGCAACTAATTGTAGTATACAGAGTCTAAAAAAATAGTGTACCAAACTTCAGTGGATGATACTGCAGATAAAAATAAAAGAGAAAGTTTCTATGAACATAAAATATGACCTAAAATGATTCTTGAGGAAGTTACAGACCTTGAAAGTCTTTACAGCCCTTGCAGCCTTGACTTGAACATAAACTTGTAAAATGGTTTACCAGTGTTCTTAAAAATAAACAAAATATATTATTCTTATCCTCTACCGTCCGAAGCGGTTGGTAAAAGATAAAACCGCCAGCCGAGAAGAATTGCGTCACAAACTAGTCTGTGACGTAATATATGGTATTCGCAAGACAATTTCCGATGCACGTGATCAACTTTGAGTGACAAGTGATGGTGACAGCGCTGCCAGATTGTGATGGATTTATGAGATGAATCTTAATTTAAAATTGACAAACAACGTATTTATTATATCATTTATTAAAGAGTTTTACGTTTTTTTTTAATTTAATAACTAATATTTTAGTGATTAATTGATTTATTTGTTTTATAGCTTATTTTACTTATTACATATTGGCAAAAACTACTCCATTATGAAGATTATTATAAATATTATTATGGGTTATTTATTTATTGATGTACATCTTACAACGCCATAAGTGGTAATAACAAGTAAGAGGGTGCTCTTAATGTACAAACTAATAATCACAGATTTTAATAAAAACTAACTTTGAAAGTCGTATAAAGTGCTTATCAATCAAACTTACTTTTATGACTGCAGTCAAGGGTAATAAAGGACCTTTATTGTCACGTTCTCATTCAAAATAGTTTAAAAAAAACAAGGAAGCTACAAGCTCTTTGCTTCGACTGTTTAAATGCTTCGGCATATTTTCAACACACAATTTCTAGATATGCACTACAAAAACTCGAAAATTTAGTTCTTAAAAGTTTGTGCTTAAAAGGGCAATTTTTAAAAAGAAACTATGAAAATAGTAAAGGACAACATTGCCGAACACGGCGCAATGTGACCAACATAGCGATAATAAAATTCGGTTTAAACTATTTTTTGCAGCTTTAATATAAATAAAATATCTGTCACAATCATTTGCTCTGTAAAGTAAAATTAAGAGCTGCTCGGTATCTTAGATTATAATGAGATTATACAACAAATTTAAACATTTTTGCCAAGATTTTATTTAGTCAGGTTTATAGACTTTAGTGTCAATGTCGATATGATTGATGACGTGCATCGGAGAATGTTTTACGATTACAATAGCATTGTCGCGCCAGGCCCACGATTTCAGATTTCAATAAATTATTTAAGTGCTTTTCAGGTGGAATTTGTGTAAACTGATTTTACGTTCATATATATTAGCTGAAAATGTGTTAGTAATCTTAAATATATTTTAGCTGTCGCTTGCAAGCTTAGTTGCATCGTTTGTGGATGAAAATAAGCCAACAAAACGTCAGGTTAAATTCAAAACAGGTTCGAGAGGTATAGAACTACATTTTTCGTATAATTGAGGTTTTGATAAGTTACACTCAGTCCTGTGCTTAAGTATAATAAGGGTTGAAGTAATAATACAATATATTTTATATATATTTTAAATAATTTATTAAATTTTATTAAAAAAACTACACAATTTACTACTTAATGCCAATTATTTTAGTAACCATTTTGAATTTATTGAAACCACTAACTACTAATTTTTGATCGATATCTTGCAATTTCACTTTTTATAATTATCAATTAACAACAGTACTCCTATCCTGTGTCGATTATTACGTTGGATGCTGGAGTATTGGACGTCATTGAACGCCATCTCTCGATCTTTCTACTACCAATAAATAACTCGCTTGTAATTGACTTCGGCGGTCGTTTCCTAACATTATCCAGAGATGTTGCTCGTCGTTTCCTTGTTAAGTTATTTTCTTTTAAGTTATTTTAAGAATTATATGGGGGAATCACATTGTCTTTTTGTGAAGTTGTTACGTGTTTTATAAGTTTTCGTTTGGTTTGGTTCATAATAGTCAATGTCCTTTATTTATATACAGGGTGGGCGCACCTCATTCGCCTCGGTTGATTATACGAAAACGGAAATATGTAGAAACAAAATATTTGATGGGTATATGTGGGGAGACAATATGCACAATTTAAAATAATTTTAAAATATACAGGGTGTTTCATAACTAAGATCCATACCAAAGTTATATTTTTTTTTATGGAACACGCGGTATTTTATTTCATTTTTGGATTCTTGTGCCCAAAAAAAAGCATTTGTTATAAGGGTTCAATATGTTTAAAGTCTTTAGTTTTTGAGATATTTAAATATATTTAAATTTGCATGGTACAATAGAATCGACTATTAACACCCTGTACATTACTTTTTAGAATTAATTCTTATGCTGAGTTTAAAGGTAGAGAAATAAACTTTACTGAAAAATGGTATTGGTTCCTTAAATTTATACAGGGCTATCAAAAGTTGCTGATCTATTTTAAGGATATATTTTATATAAAAACTTCGTTATTTCAAATGCAACACCCTGTATTTTTTTAAATAAATCGAAGCAGATTCAAATGCTCTTTCAAACTATATTAGGATTTCCTATACCTATCTAACTGAGATTTTGAATAAAAAGCGATTTTTAAATAAAAATGCCATCAAGATGGTTGGTGTCGCCATGAAAATTTTCTAGTGACAGTTAGTAACTATTTTCAAAGTCGACATTAGTTTATGGACATTATTATTTTTAATTTATGACAGTTTACTTAAATTTACCTACAATAGTTTAATAAGATAATAAGTAAGTATTCATTACTTTATCAAGAAAAATAAAGCAGTAACTGCTGGCGGGACGAATAGATATGTTACTAGTGATATTATTTTGTGAGGAAAATTGCTTCTTGGCCTCAAGAGCTTATGCTCAAAGATACCCAAATAAAAAAAAACTTCTTGTCCTTCGCCGAGCTGGTAGTGTGGTTTATAAAAAAAAACCTATTAGGCAGAAACCTGACGTTGGAAGTGAATAAAATGAATTTGCCCTAATTGGCTATTTTATAGAAAATGCATATATCTACAAGTCATCGTAAAATAATTCAAAGAACTACTTCTTTGTTTTTCTTGATAGAATAATATACACATATTTAATAAATATTATTTATTAAATTATTGTAGGTAAATTAAATAAAAGTCAACTGGTATAAATTTAAATAAGTCCATAAATTAATTTCGATTTTGAAAATAGCTACTGTCACTAGAAACTTGCCGTTACAACACTAGCCATCTTGATACAATTTTATTGAAAAATCGAAGTATAGGAAACACTAATATAATTTGAAAGAGCATTTAAATCTGCTTCCACTTATTTAAAAAAATACATAGTGTTGCATTTGAAATAACGAAGTTTTTATGTAAAATAAATATTTAAAATAAACCAGCAATTTTTGATACCCTGTATACATTTAACGAAGGAATATCATTTTTCTGTAAAGTTTATTTCTCTACCTTTAAACTCAGCACAAGAACTAATTCTGAAAAGTAATGTACAGGGTGTTAATAATCTATTCTATTGTAGCATGCAAATTTAAATATCTTTAAATATCTCAAAAACCAAAGATTTTAAACATATTTAACGCTTATAATAAATACCTTTTTTTGGGCCGAAGAATCCAAAAATGAAATAAAATACCGGGTGTTCCACAAGAAAAAATATAACTTTGGTATGGATCTCAGTTCTGAAACACCCTGTACATTTCAAAATAATTTTAAATTGTGCACATTACCTTCCCACATATACCCATAAAATATTTTGTTTCTACATTTTTCCGTTTTCGTATAATCAACCGAGGCGAATGAGGTGCGCTACCCTATAGATGTAAATTATTTTATTTTTAATAACCTTTTCTAGAATAAATAGTACAATTATTAATTTTATGATAATTTTAAGTTTTAATAATTTCTGTTTATGGTATCTATTATTTTCATTATTCTCTCTTTCAACTACATTTCTTCAAATAAACTCAAATACATTACAAATAAATTCTTCTGATATTTTTTTAAAGAATTAGTGATAATTAACACAAATTTTTTATCAAATATTTTGTATATATAGTAATTTATATTATTTAATAGGTAAAAGGAAAGGAAATGCCAGGAACAGAAAGTAGTTTGAATTTAAGTCAAAGCAGTATTGGTTTGCCAGATGGCGATTTAAGTGATAGTATGAGCATATCAGGGAAATTGGGACAAAAATCAGGAGATTTTGATCGACGTCAAAAGAAAAAGTAAGAATATAGTTTCGTATTTTATTTTACTACTCTTAGAACATTGTAACTATCATATATTATGTACATTCCTTTGCAGAGAACGAGATTATAGACACGAATTATTGGCAGAAGCAATGAAAGCGGGAACTCCATTTGCTTTATGGAATGGTCCCACTATTGTAGCTTGGTTAGAATTATGGGTAGGCATGCCGGCGTGGTATGTAGCAGCGTGTAGGGCTAACGTTAAGTCTGGTGCTATTATGAGCGCTTTAAGTGATACAGAAATCCAAAGAGAAATAGGTAATTACATTTGTTAAGGCTATGTTCTACACCAAGGTTATTTTACAGATGGTTTTGAATATTTTTAGTTATTTGAGCTACAGGAAAAATAAAATCGTTTATTATGTCGTCGGATGGTTGTTTCTTTCGACCTGATGAATTTAATACAAAAATTAGCACACTTGTAGGGGTTAAGGCCTTTTTACTTCTCCGCATACTATTTTATCTTATATTGAACTTTGCTTTGCTTTTAGCCCCATCTACGGATAGTTAGATGAAGCAAACTTGTTTGTTCAAATTATAACGATGTAACGTCGAACCACAGTTATACAGAGTGTACTGTTTATTATTTTACGTACTACTTTTATTTTAATTTTTATTAGGCTGTACTTAAACTGCTCTCAAACGGTAGCTTACTAAAATGCCGTTAATAGGTATGACGTATGACGTCGTTGATGTGACGCACTTGACGGCTTTATGAAATATAGGAATTTTATAAGGACTAACCAACGCTATCCACCCCACCAAATAACCAACTTAACCAACACAACTAACCTCGACACTGATAAAAAAATATAAAAAACAAATATAAATTAGTAAAAACCAACCAACCCCACCAAATAACCAACTAACCAATGAATTAACACCCTCCAAATAACCACGCTAACCAACCCGCCAAATAACTAAACCAATCCAACCAAAAAGAGTGAAAAGTGAGCCACAGGCGCTCTTGCAAAATGCTTATCGCTAGGCATTACTTTCCGCCGACATGAACGACGTCACAATATCTATTAACGGCATTTTAGTAGGCTACCGTTTAACGGCTGTTTAAGTACATCGTTTTTATTATTTACTTACTCTTTATTTACTATTTACTACTACTATTTATATTAAAATATCTAAATATGATTTATCAAATGAACAAATACCCATAAGTTACTTCTTAATAAAAGAACATTTATAACTGAATTGTAGGAATAAGTAACCCACTTCACCGATTAAAACTACGCTTAGCAATTCAAGAGATGGTATCGTTAACTTCTCCAAGTGCCCCAAAAACGTCCCGTACGACTTTAGCATTCGGTGATATGAATCACGAGTGGGTCGGCAATTCCTGGTTGCCCTCGTTAGGTTTACCCCAATATAGAACTACATTTATGGAATGTTTAGTAGACGCCAGGATGTTAGATCATCTAACAAAGAAGGATTTGCGAGGTCAGCTCAAGATGGTCGACAGCTTCCATAGGTAGTAATAATTTATATTTATATGTTTTTTATATCACAAGTTGTCTTTACTTTTATAAAATGACGGCCTATAGTGGATTTCCTCCAAATTAAAAATGACGGAATTTCAAACTTGGTATTAGCAATTACTTCAAATTGCTTACCGAAGTTTGAGTTAAAAAATATTCTTTTGTGGATTTATTATTGAGTTACACATACAAAATAAATAATTTGTCATTAAATAGACCCACTCTTACTTTTTTGTTAAATGTCAAAATTAATCTAAATATTTCTCGAAATTTAAACAGAAAGCGATTCTAAAAAAACTAGCAATTGAATATGTTTAATCGCCTATAGGAAATCGTTTAATATAATGTTTTCTTTTTATAAAAAAAGTCCGGCCTTTTTGCCACTGGAAGGGAAATCTGCAAAATAAAAGAGTTATTTTTATGCCTAACCTAACCTAACCTAACCTAACCTAAAACCACTGCGAAGAATCCAAATGGAAACGAATAAAGCTTGTTACTAGTTAAATAAATTTGACTAACCGACAAAACATGTTGTGAGTAAAATCTGTCTTTAAAACTCTACTACCACGGATAATTTTATTAGCTTACACCAATCTGCCTTAATTGGGTTTTGAAAAAAAAATTGTGTTGTCAGCAAAACTATTGTTACTTTGGTTTACTATGGTCCTTTTCTAGCATTTTTGTAGGACTTGTTTTCGTTCAATATTTCTAGGAAAGGTAGGATTAATTTTGACAGTTTAAGCAAAAATTGCTTTATAGTTATAATTATTATAATAATAGATATAATACAGTTAAAAAAAAATTGTTATAATTGTAATAGATTCAGGAGGACGCATTCATTTTGAAAAATAATACCAACTTGTGATATATCATGAAAAAAATATATTTAAGCTTTATAAAATTCTTTGCATAGGTTCACTTTCGGTTAGACCTTATTTCTAATGAAATGAATATAAAATTATATTATAAGAAAGAAATAATGAATATAATACCATTTCTGTAAGAAAAAGAATTCATATGAGAGGTAAGGGGAAAAAACAAGGATACTCCATTTTATAGGAATTTTTAAGTATCATCTTAATATATCGAGAAGAAAAAAATAACAGGTCCCAAACACCACCTAAATTGTAATTGAATATAACAAACTATATCCAAGTAACAACGCATACAGCAATAAATTTTTGCATTTTTAACATAATATCTGGCAACATTAAATCTGTTTTCTCTGTAAAAGCCAGTTTTGTGACATCGACTGTTTTCCCTTCATATGTGGTATATTTTTCATACATTAAACTACTTCTTTTAACCCTATGGGTGGTAAAAGTGTGTATATTTTCTTTGTGACCGTAAAGGTTCAGCTTCAAGTATAATTTTCACAACTAAAACATTTTTTAAGTAATATCTTCAAAATTAAGTGAAAACGTCACGTAGGTTGAAGATTAATATTGGTCAGTTTCTCAATGTTTATGTCAGTTCATCAACAAGTTTGTCTTTCATTGTATTGTCACTTCCGAAAGAGAGTCAATAAATGGATTCTAGCTTGTTCTTATGAATTATTGAAAACTATATTGAACTAATACTCTTGCTTTCGTAGAAAATGACTAGAAAGAAAGTCAATAAATAAATTTCTAATTCCGTAAATATTCAAGGATTATTTAAAATGCTTGTTTTTGTGAGTTACTGGACTAATTTTTTTGCTTTCTTGGAAATTAAATTATACCTATGATTTAAAACTAAATTATAGCTAGCAGTGAATACTGTCTAAAGTTACAATCATATTTGAATAAAGCTTCATTCAGAACCTCCGAATTAGTGGAATAAATCATTGGTTTCAATTACACTTTATACTTTTTAGTTTACGATCATTCACATTGTCTAAAAAAACACAATTAAAATTAATAAAATATCCTAGCAACAGTTTGCGGTAGTCTGTTGTATCCACAGAGAAAGCATAATATTTAGCTTATAAAACAAACTTTTGATTTCTAACCAAAATTTTTCTTGACGGGTGATAGTTAATAGCCAAAATGACATTCCTCGCAAATTTTGAAGTATAATTAGTGAAAAAGTCAAAAGTTTGTTAACTTTTTCTACTAATTCAAATTCATTCGGCATTTCAAAAAATTATAAAGTATTATTACTATTTATATTTTTATGCAACTTTTTATATTTTATGCTTTATGATTGAAATTAATATTATTTAGATCTTAACCAAACACACATTAATATATTTAGATCTTAACAAACCACATAAAATTAGTGAAATAGAGTGGAAGATGGGGATAAAATATACTATATGACTCTTAGCTTAACTGATTTTAACAAATTTGGTATCATTCAAAAGGGTTTAATTTGTTCTTTAAAAACAAAGCTAGATATGAAAAATAGTCAAATAAAACTTCTATTTTTAGTTTTTTAATCTAAATAAGTGTCATTACAAACATTTATATATAGCTTTTATTTTAAGTTTTTAAAATCTTTGTTTTAAGTCAGTAGTGAATAAAACGAAACTTGTGTTTACATTTTGTTTAATGATTGACGTTTCGACCGATTTTAATTCGGTCGTCTTCAGAATCTATAATATACAATAAAATTTTATCACTAACTTAATGTGTTTAATATATAATTTTTTCTTACCACAAACGTAGAAAATTATTTATACGTATATTATAGATTCTGAAGAAGACCGAATTAAAATTGTTCGAAACGTCAATCATTAAACAAAATGTAAACACAAGTTTCGTTTTATTCACTACTGACTTAAAACCAAGATTTTAAAAACTTAAAATATAATAAAAGAGTCAAAGAAAATTGAAAAAAGAAAAAATATAAATAGTTTTTATAGCACCGTATTATCGAAAAGGACCGGCATCAGCGATGGCCATGAAATGAAGGTCGGTGCCATTTTATATGTAAATTTATATAGGAAATGTCATCAATCGTCATTTCCCATCCAACTGGACGCCGTTTTTTCTATCATACGGCAGTTATATGTACAAATACTTTATTCAAACATAAATATTATTTTCTCTATTTGTACCTTGTACGGAGCGATCAACAAAGTAACATAGGATGACTATTTATCAGCTGTTATTACTAACGTCAAAACAAACCAAAAATTAAATAATATGATCAGTTTTTTGACGATATTTAAATTCGATTTCCATAATAATGTGAGATAATCAAAACGAGATGAGAAATAAATGGGTTTAATCGGAAAGTTTTCTAATTCACTTATTGAATAAGTGTAGTAAACAATATAGGTTACGTGCTTGTAAGAATTTTTTATAAAAAACCGCATATTAAGTATGATATGGTCTCGTACACTTTCGATTAATAATTCATCGGACATGTTTAATGTAAAACCGCTCCACTAAAAACAGTCGCTCGGCGTAGACTATTCGTCCCCCTCCCATGCATTCTCTGATTTGGCCTGATGGCGCGAGTACCGCCGGTAGCTAGAAGCGCACCGATCGCACCGATCTGATGCGGTGCGCGGGCTTACATTTATTTCAACGTAAACTAAAAATTACGTGCTGCTCGCTCGCGCCGATACCCCTTCAGTGCGCGCGAAGCTTAATTATGACGTTCCGAAAGCTTACATTAAAATTAGGTGAACAAACTTCTACGGCCAATTGAAACTACTAATTTATTCCACTGATTCGAGGTTCTGAATGAAGCTTAATATTTTAATTATTAGAGTTTATATTTTTTAATCTTTCATGTTGTTACTTCAATAGGTGTTGAATATACGATAAAATATTTTTTAGGACTAGCTTACAATTTGGCATTTCGTGTTTGAAGAGATTAAATTATGATCGCAATTTGCTTGAAGATAGAAGAAAAAACTGTGAAAATACTAATTCAGATGTATTGGTTTGGAGTAATGACAGGTTAATTAGATGGGTTGTTATGATAGGGTTAAAGGTAATATTTATTGATCATAGCTTATATCAGTAAATTTATACATCTATTGCAGGAATATGGTAACAATTTGTTAGAATCTGGTGTCCATGGGGCTTTAATTGCTCTGGATGATAGTTTCGATGCAAACAGCATGGCTCTTGCGCTGCAAATTCCAACTCAAAATACACAGGTAAGCTAGTTATGAATAAGCTGTGAAAATCTTTATTCATATTTAATCAGACATACTGGTATAATGATAAATTTGCTGATATTTTTTTTCCCGCCTTGATCGCTACTTATATACCCACAGAAGATACTACTGACTTGTTCCAGAAGTTACCTTTTTACAGACGACACTAAAACTCACGAAAACCTCGGATGCATTCGGATCCTACACGGAGAGTTCGGTTTTGTTCGGCGAGAAGCGCTTTGCGGGAATTTTGAACATTATGAATAATCAAGAATCGAACATCGAACAATAATTTTATTATGCTAAATTGCTAACAGTAGTTGACTGTTTTGGTTGTTCATTTTGTTTTTTATAGTTTTTAGACTATTTTTAGAAATATGGCTAGATAATTACAATTTCTTAGAAAATTTTTTAATACAGTACAGGGCAGAGAAATATTATGTTCCGAATCAAGTTGAAATATTTTATTAAAATATCAGTTCTTAAATTGAATCACATGTTCATGGGAAAATAAACGTTTTGGGAAAATTTGTTAGCTTAATTACTGTAACATATTAGAAATAAAAAAAACAAATTTATTGAGTTCTAATTTGATTAAAATGTTGCAGTTTCGATTACGGCCTATAAGAAGAAACTGCAAGAAACTTATGAATGTTCTATGTCAAGAAAATACAATAATTACAACAATACAATACAATAATTTTAACAATAAACAATACCTTAGTAACTTTTAACAATAAACAATACCTTAGTAGTAGTACAAAATAAATATAAAACCCTTAACCAACAGTCAATACATATTTACTTAAGTAAGACCAAAAACAAAATAAATACATTAATTATTACATACGAGCATCATCAGACAAATAATGATGATGCTCGTATGAGCGAGACACGTGTCACTGTTTAACATTATATAAACGTTGAGACCGAGATTTTGAGTCTTTTTTCTACTTCTTTTATAATTTAAACCAGGTCTCTTTGAGAAAAATGGACGCCTTCTTTAAATATAAATAAAATCTTAAACCAATAACCTCTTTCGTTTGTTGTCAACTGTACTCAAATTGAATTTTGGCTGTCTTGACCGAATGATTTTGATTTAAGTAATTTTGCCGACTTAACTCGCAGTTCATGATAATTTAAATAAAAAAATATAGACTTAGGTCATTAAAACGACTTAAATGACATTATACTAATTTAAACCTCTACAAAAAAATTGACTTGAATGAAAACTTAAGTCAAAGACTAAAGATTTAAATAATTTGAATTTTATGCTGATATTGACTTAAGATTTAAATCTTTTTGATTTTACATATGTCTTAAGACTTAAAATTAAGTCTTTTTGAAACTGACTTGTTGCAGCTCTGTAATCATACATTATCGAAAGATGTGGCTAGCGGCCGTACAAATATATATTATTAAACTATTATGACATCGAAAACATGATCTATTTTTGTTTTAGGCGAGGCAAACTTTAGAAGCAGAATACAATAATTTGTTACGAGCAGCAACCGATAGAAGACCTGAAGATATGCGGTCTTGATATGGACCAACCGAATTGCGTACATAATATAATTAGAATAAATTTGAAAGAAATCTCTTGACCATGTAGTGTTCCACTGCTCTGATTTTGCGAAGCAGCCTGTGTGCTACCTCCCTAATCGTTGATATGAAAATTGATCGCGAAATTATTATAAAGCGTATTGTTGGCGTAAGTAAAACTATTTTTAATAGTTTTGCGATAGATCGATCTTGCGCAGATTGTGTGTTATATATCTTTTAAACTTGTATACTAAGTTAGAAATATTTTTATATAACACTACATTAGTTTTGAAACTTTTTACTTAGACAATAGGCGGGCGACTTAATTTTATTGAGTCAATCAATTTATTAAGCAATTTAAATATTCAAAGTAGCTAATTTATCAAAATTATTTTATTTTGATTTTATAATTTAGTATGTATTATTTATTGTTATAATTTTTATTTTTATGATATTTTAAACATTTTGATAAGCTCATTAATTATATTACCCTGCAAATCATTACGACGTAGTGTAATCACTACGACGTAGTGTAACTATTACCTTTCTACTCATATTTATTAAATTAACTAATTTTTGTTCTTAGGAAGTAGGTATACAAGTTTATCTATGAAAAGTAAAGTATATTGAGGTGTATGTAAGATTGACTATGAGCTTTAAACCAAGAATAAAACCTTGTGTTGTAATAACTTATAGTATTATACAAAATAATCACTGTATATTTAGGATGTTTCTTTTCATATCAAAACAGTCATTATGGAAAGTATGATTCACATAATGTGTTTTAATAGATATAAATATATATTTTTTAGTGTACAGATTTGAATTTCTGTTTTTATATGCGCGTGTATATTTTCTTGTTACTTTATTTCTATCATCTATTTGAAGCTTCATTCAAAAAGGACATAAGCATAATGTTAAATTACCAATTCTATAATGACTTACTTGATACATACTCACCGTTTAGTATTACCTAACGGGTATTTTTATTACGGTAAATATTTTTTTATACGACTATATTATTTGTTGCATTTTTATTACATATTTTTTTCTTATAAATTAATCAAAATATAATACAAGTGTTACGTTTAATTTATTTTAAACTATAACAAATTAATTTTTGTCAGATTGTTGGTAGGCTAATTTTGTTTCTTTTTCGAATTATTTTTCCTTTTTTATTGTGGAACTGTATTGACTATGATTTACTATACAATAGTTAATATATTGATGTTTAGCAGAACCTTTTACATTTTTTTCTTCCAAAAATTACATATACAAATATAAAAGAATGGAAATTACTTTTTATATCAACTAAATTCTAAATATTGAATGAGTATTATTTTAGTAGTAACTCGAATCTGAAGATATTTAGAATATCCAGGTTATCGATTTTAAGGTGTATAAACCTATATAATATTTTACTTTCCTTGCAACTTGCAATGTCGTGCACAAATGTTATTGTTGTGTTAACAGTATATTTTTATATACTGTTTCATTATACATATACATATATAGAAAAGTCCCAGTTTTGGTTTCTATTTCAAAAGTTGGTCCTTTTTCTAAGTTCTGTCGTATTATTTTTTATATTGATTACATAATTGATTCTAGAATAAATTTCAATGAATGTCATTTACATTTTTTACTATATTATCACAAATTGGTTAATTAGTAAATGTTTAGTCCATATTCAGCCTGTACACAGAAGACAAATATGTATATGTTAACTAAATATTTTATATCATCTCATACAATATGAGTAATTTCCATTTTACAGGACAAAGATCCACATATTTTTGAAAGGCTCTGTTAAGCAGTTTCTTTTTTTTTGTTTCTTTTTATAGTGTGATATAGAATAGTTTCTATGTAAATAATGTTGAGTGTGGCAGCAAAGTCAGTATTAACCCATGCGTGCCTGCACTGTTTTCATATGGTAGTTTTGGTTATTTGAAGAGTAAAAATGTAAGAATATTTACACAATGTTAAAAAAATCTAGATACATAATTTTTAGCAAGTTCAAAAAGTCAAAAAATGGGTACCTAAAAAATATGGAACCTTTATTGTATGGAGTATTATACAATAATTATTAAATAAATCGTGGATATATTTTTATTCTTTAAATGTCTAAATCTGTCATATTGGTGCTGTCGTCTCAGTTAAGTTAGTAACTTGGGAAGATTATGTCGTTACCATTTTAGTTTTTAGAAGACTGATAGTGTAAAAAACAATATTTATGTCATAAATGAAGATAATGGTATTTATCTTTTATGAGATTTATTAAAAAAAAATAATTCATTTTTGATATGATTAACGAAATTGATACTAGTGGTCGTTTCCAAAACATTCAGGTTAATTTCAAAATAATTGTTAATATAGTAGGAGATGTCAGCTATAAATCATCTATTGAAAACCTTGACTGTCGTAAATTGAAGTTTTGTTATAGTTTTTTTTTATTTATAGCTGTAATTTTAAGCATTTATTGTTGTAAATACTGTTTAATAATTATCTACTAATTTTTCATTAAATATAACTAAGTTTATGGTTATATCATATTAATAAATATTTATTAATTTTTGTACATTTTCGTGTATTATAAAAACATTCTAATGTGTTAATAGTATTTTTTTCTTATATGTGTTGCTGTATATTAATATTTCATTTTAAATAAAAAGTTAAATAAAGTTGGAAAAGTAGGTATGAGCCGAGAAACAAAAAAAATCATAGAAGTTGAATAACCAAATTCATTTCATTATACAGGGTGTCCCAGATATAAGTGCAAGTATTTTAACTGGTAGTATAGTTCAACCCCAGAAACAAGCTTATGAGATTTTTTTCGCGAAAAAAAAATTTTGAAAATTCGAAATTTTTTGAAACATTTTTTGGAATTTTTTTTAGTTTTTAGTTAAAAAAACATAATTTCTTGATAATATGGCAACATAGGTATTATATTAAATTTACAAGAAAGAAAATCCAGAAAAGATCTAGTGAATATGCTAATGATTCACAGGTTTTAGCAAAATATATTCTTTTTTGGAAATTTTCTAAGTAAAATAACTCCGTTATTTTGGACTTATTTGAAAAACGATAAAGGGAAAATAAATTTCTTTTATCGAGATCTACCACCCCTTAAAATACTTGCACTTATTTCTGGGACACCCTGTATAGGAAAATACTTATTTAAAACTATCTCACTAGTCATATCTTAAATATTAATTTTGAATATCTTTATGCCGCACGTATATATATAGATTAAAAAAAGTAAGGGATATATGGGTATAAAATTTATAATAACGTCAGTAGTATGACATGCCGTTAAGTGTATCATCACATAAAGAAATCATTGGGCAACTGGCATTTATTTTTAGATGAATGCTGAAATTAAGTTTCTATACGAATATGTGTTTACCAATATCATTTTATTAGTTACCTTCTTATAGGGATAGCATTCCTTCGTACATTATTTACATTAAAAACAATTAATAGAATATCAGTTGAAAGAATTCTTTTGGCTTTAATTTGTTTAGAATCTGTTAGTCCTTCTAGGGGAAATCCAATAGAAATATATTAAAGTTAAATGTGCCATATGTAATAAGAACAAAAAGACTTGTAATGTAAGCATCCACAATTTGTGTTTATATTATGTTAAGCTGTTATGTGTGTGTTAGTTTATACTAGACAAATTTTCCCAAGATACCATACATCGTTATAGTTTAATTTTGCCGTAAATAGCTAGTACAAAATAACATTACCATTATAAGCTTTTAAAACGGATCGGTAAAATTATACAAAGCTATAAATTCCGTAACAATATCTGTAGTTCAATATAAATATGCCCATTGTTAAGCAGCTGTGTATAATTTTACCATTATGAAAAACTGTACTATTCCAGGCTAAATTCTTCACACCTCGACTTGCATAACTATGTATGTATAAAAATTATACACTGAGACAGTTATTTCCGTTAACCGTTTTTTACAGTGTGAATTAGTACTAAGCATCAGTCATTAGTCATAAATGCTCTGTATATACTATACAGATAATGATAATATATTTTCATGTTTTTATTAAATTTAGTAGCATGTTTTATACGATGTAATATATTTTACTTGTTAATGTTTTCATTTCTGAAAAATATGCTATCAAGCTTCTACTATTGTTGTTGAATATATTGAATATTCGTAAATAGTTTAACTACAGTCGGAAATGATTGTCATCATCTGTATCTGAATAATTATAGTGTTATTTTATGTATATATTACATAAATATAACGAAAATTTAAATTACTCGTTGTTTCTTTAACCACTATTTACCTAATATACATTTACCTAAACAGGAATGAAAGCAACTTAGCCATTATAAAGATAACATTTATTCATATTGAAACATGCCATATTTGCAATAGGTAAATTTATATGCGTTGTTTTTTTATGCATTATTAATCTCCAGAACAAAACTTTAATGATTATTATTGCGATAGTTCAGCTCAAATTTCAGAAAGTATCGAAAAATAAAAATATACTGTTGAGAACTTAGGAAAACGTCACCTTTTCAGACTTCTAAACTATAAAAAGCTTATTATTATAATTAATAGTTTACGATCATTCCACAATGCCTAAAAAAATCAATTAAATTTAATAGAACATACTAGCAACAGCTTGCGGTAGTCAGTATTCATAAAGAAATCCTAATAATTAATACCAATTAATACTAAACTTTTTTTTTCTAACCACAATTTCTCTTGACGGATGATAATCAAAGGTCAAAATGACATTACTCCCAAATTTTAAAGTATAATTAGTGGTTTCAAGTTTCAATTACACTTTATACATTTATTTGACGATCATTCGCAATGTCTAAACAAAAATTAACTTAATAGAATATCCTAGCAACAGCTTGCGGTAATCAGTTGTATCCATAGAGAAAGCCTAATATTTAGCTTATAATACAATAAACTGATTTTGATTTCTAACCACAATTTCTCTTGACGGATGATAATCAAAAGCCAAAATTACATTCCTCGCAAATTTTGAAGTATAATTAGTGGCTAAGTTAAAGCTTCATTCAGAACCTCGCAATTAGTGGTATAAATTAGTGGTTTCAATTACACTTTATACTTTTTAGTTTACGATCAATAACAATGTTTAAAAAACAATTAAAATTAATAGAATATCCTAGCAACAGCTTGCGTTAGTCAGGTGTATCCATAGAGGTTGTATCCGTAGAGAAAGCCTAATAGTTAGCTTATAAAACAATCAACTTTTGATTTCTAACCACAATTTCTCTTAACGAAATATAATCAAAGGCCAAAATGATATTTCTGGCAAATTTTGAAATATAATTAGTGGAAAAGTTAAAAGTTTGATAATTTTTTCTACTAATTGAAAATGTCTACCACTAATTTTGACGTTCTGAATGCTTACATTGAAATTAAAGGTACAAACTTCTACGCTAACTGAAACCACTAATTTATTTCACTAAATGCGAGGTTCTGAATGAAGCTTAAAAGTTTGTTAACTTTTTCCACTAATTGAAGATTACTACCATAAATTTTGACGTTGTGAATGCTGACACTGAAATTAAAGGAACAAACTTGTACGTTAATTGAAACCACTAATTTATTCCACTAATTTCGAGGTTCTGAATGAAGTTTAAGGGTTAACATTTTCTACCAATTGAAAATTACTACCACTAATTTTGACGTTCTAAATGCTTACATTGAAATTAGAGGAACAAACTTCTACGCTAATTAAAACCACTAATTTATTCTACTAATAGTATAGTACCGCCAAAAATTAAAAAATACCTGTACCTGAAGTGCCTAATCCGCAGTGTTTCTGAATTTAGAGCAAATAATTTACTCTCTGTAATTGATAAAATAATTGAAACTTCAGTGTGTAATCAGTTGCGAAATTACTTTGAGCGTAACCGGTCATTTCTGTGAGCGCCGGTCATTCCTGTGAGTCAGCTCTTCAATATGTGTGCGCAACATGGAGAAATCATATAAAGATTAAGATTGAGTTAATTATATTTGTCGACTTACAGGGCGAGCGTTTGAGACGATTAATCGTGGTGTGTTAATTGAGAAAATACAGACTTGGAGTGACACTTAATATTTTGAAATGGATAAAGGACTATCTCAGTGATAGATATAATACAGAACTAAGGTTTCTAGTAAAGTAGTGAATTAGGTGTTCTTCTCCCATTTTCATACTTTACGATTTATGGTGTTTCAAAAAAAAGGGCCCGATATCCATATACAGGGTGTCCCAAAAATGATGGATCAAATTAAAGTAGGAGATAGGGGAGGTTATTTCCAACAAAAAAAATCCTATAGACATATCTCCGATTCCTTACCGTTTCCGAGTTATTTTTATTTTTGTAATTTTTATGATATTCTCACACTTCATCACAAATTTTTTGTTTCAAAAATTATCTGTTAATTTTTTTTCTCAGATAAATTTTTAATGGCATTCCTATTAAGGCTTCTTTATTGTGCGGAGTACTCTTTTATTTTACTTGCTGATTACACAACCTACTGCAATTTTAAAGCAAATTTTTAGGATTTTAATTGAAAAACATTAATTCTTGTAGTAATTTTTCAGAAAAAATAATCAATTGGAAAGGTGTCCCATAACATAAAAAACTACGGTCAGGTATTCTGTTTTAAATAGCGTATATTACAGTTGAGGGTTGGAACCTTTGGTGTTACACAGCAAAATAAAAACACTAAATCACCACAATACACCAAAACACTTTTATTTTACACTGGACGCGCGTTTCGTTAACCATGTTAGCATCATCAGCAGATGATTATAAACTAGTTTATAATCATTTCAGTTAAAAAGTTACGCTATTTAAGCAAAATAAAAACACTAAATCACCACAATACACCAAAACACTTTTATTTTACACTGGACGCGCGTTTCGCTAACCATGTTAGCATCATCAGCAGATGATTATAAACTGAAATGATTATAAACTATGATTATAAACTGAAATGATTATAAACTAGTTTATAATCATCTGCTGATGATGCTAACATGGTTAGCGAAACGCGCGTCCAGTGTAAAATGAAAGTGTTTTGGTGTATTGTGGTGATTTAGTGTTTTTATTTTGCTTAAATAGCGTAACTTTTTAACTGAAATGATTATAAACTAGTTTATGATTTATCAAGTAGAAACAGATCCTTCAAGAGGTATTCGTGGCATGGCAGAAACTATGGGAATACCAAGATCAACAATCCATCGCATATTAAGACAATATCAAATTCATCCTTTCCATTTTTAACGAGTGCAAGCTTTATTACCTGCACCTTCATGACCTGACTACCCATTACGAGTACGATTTTGTAGAAAAATGTTGCAGCGAACCAGAAACGATTATAATTTTTTCCAACACATTTTATGGAATGCAGTTTTAGCCGAATTGGAATTTTTAACATTTATAATCTACATTACTGGGCAATGGAGAATCCAAGAGCGATTAGAGCTGATCGATTTCAACATCAGTTTTGTATTAATTTATGGGCTGGAATATTTAACGGCACTTTGATAGGCCCCTTTGAAATACCAAGAAGACTGAATGGAGCAAATTCCTTATTTTTTTACAAGACGATCTAAACATCTTATTGGAGGATATTTCGATTGCTATACGTGCGAATATGTGGTTTCAGCTTGACGGGGCTCCCCCTCATGTTGATGTGAGACAATGTGAGACAGTTTCTTGACCAAACATTTCCCAACAGGTAGATAGGGCGAGGAGGAACAATAAGATAGCCACCACGTTCGTCGGACTTAAATCCGTTGGATTTTTTTTGTGGGTATATTTCAAGGAACAGGTTTATTCGCCTGTAATCCATAACGAAGATGAACTTCGTGAAAGAATAGGAGCAGTGGCACAGCAAATTCGTATGAATGTTCCCGCTTTAAGGCTCATAAAACGAAATTTTATACGTCGATGCAGATTGTGTATTAGGGCAAATGGGGGACATTTTAAACACCTTTTGTAACCTAATTATTATGAGTTGTTTTATGTAAATAATTTTGTTATAAAGAGACTTACTCATTACTATCACATTATTGGCTTATTTCTCTGATATTAATCAATATTATGTATTTATTTAAATTCACTTTTTTGACATTTCAATTATGTTTAACAAATTTCAGCAATAACAATTATGAACACCTGACCGTAGTTTTTTATGTTATGGGACACCTTTATAATTGAGTATTTTTCTGAAAAATTACCACAAACATTAAAGTTTTTCAATTAAAATCCTAAAAATGTGCTTAAAAATGACAGTAGGTTGCGTAATCAGCACGCACAATAAAAAAAATGGGCTGTACAATAAAGAAACCTTTATAGGGATGCTATTAAAATTTTATTTGAGAAAAAAATATCAACAGATAATTTTTGAAAAAAAAATTGTGTAGAAATGTAAGATTATCATAAAAATTACAAAAATAGCAATAACAGAAACGGTACTTTAATTTGATCCATCATTTTTGGGACACCCTGTATTACTAACATCTGAATAATTACGAATATTCCCTTTTTAAAATAATTTTATGTGCTTTAATTCAAATATTTAAAGGTCCAGACGTAGAATAAGTAACTAGAGTCTAGACGAGACGTTTAACCGACATAAAATTTCACACGTGTTCTATTGGGTTCGGTCAGGCTCGAACTCGCTCTAAGCCTAAGCACAAATTGAGTCGCATTTTATCGCGTGTGACATGACCTGGCGCGACCGGTATGACGCGTACGTGCTACACGTGCTGCATGGTGGTCCGCAGTTTTTCAGTGACTCGCCTCTGCAACCGTATAAAAACGTCTGAATAAAAATGACTGATTCGCCATCGAGACAATTATTGTTACTAAACTTTAGTTCTGAATGAGAATCAGATGGTACCTAAGAGGAAAATTTACCTTATTCGATAATAAAAATAATGCACGCGACATGCGACGCGCGAAATACTGTGTCTGGACACCGCTGTAGGCGTGCACTGGTCAGGTTAGCGGGTCGCGTCGCGCTGCGCTTTGTTGCCAACGTTATTCATTTGTTCCTGATTCATTTATTTCTGTAGTTTATAAAAACTTAACGCTGAACCTAAAACTAAGCGCCAATTGGGTTGCGTATATCGCATGTGACACGACTTGGCGCGTCGCGAGTTTTTGCAAACTATACAAATAAGCTTGATTTTCATGCATCCGTTATCCGACGATACGATGATACGATATTAATTTTATTGGTTGATTTTAAAGACTTCGATTGGTTAGAAATGGTTAACCAATTGAAGCCTTTAAATTCAACCAATAAAATTAATATCGTATCATCGTATGGTCGGATAACGGATGCATGAAAATCAAGCTATAAGCGGAACAGCGTAAATTGGAAACAAAGAGCAGCGCGATACGACCTGCGTGACCTTTCCAGCACGCCCCGCCGTATTTCAGACACAGGTTTTCGCGTGTCGCGTGTGTTATTTTTATTATTGAATACAGTAAATTCTCCTTTTCAGTATCATCTGACTCTGATTCAGAACTAAAGTTTAGTAACAATAATTGCTTCGATGGCGAATCAGACATTTTTATTCAGACGTTTTTATACGTTCTCAGAGGCGAGACACTGAAAAACTGTGTCCCAATTTGCGGACCACAACGCAGTGCGTGTGGCATGTCACGTCATACCTGTCATGCCAGATAATATGTGGGTAATATGTCATACACGACTCAATTTGGCGCTTAGCCTTAAAAAAGTCGGGTTTGTCGGGATCGGGCTCTACAAATATAACCCGATTTGCCCGAATGTCAACTTATAATAATTGTTTTAAATAAATACTTAGAATTTACTGACCTAATTTTTGTTTAGCTTTGTTAATATGCAGTCGTTATACAAATATTGCAAATACGAATACAACGTTTATTTTACAATATTTGGATAATTTTGGTATTTATTGGAGTGGATAATTTCGTTAATATAATATATTGTTACGTTTTTCGTCGATTCCGTGTGGATGGAACCAAACCAAACAAGTGAGTAAACAAAGTGCTCGTTACATAATCAAAAAAATTGAATAGACATTACTATGAGAGGATAAAAAATAATTTGCAATATTATTGGTATACTTTTTTTAATCAACTAGTGATTAAATGTTTTAAAAACATCTAATATTACAATTATGTACATTAAAAAATTTCGTTATAACCGAAATAGCCCCACTTATGCCCCACTGGCAAAACCGGTGATTATACCCGCTACCGTAGTTGAACTCATCTAAAAAGTTTTTTTAAATAAAATAATAAATTATAATATAAGTTAGACCTTCTGAAGATATCAAAATATTTAATTTTTTATTTTTATTTCTATAATTTTCACAAATTATACTTCCTAACACTTTTAGAATAATATATTTCATATTCTCGCCATTTAAACCTGTGTATTTGTAAGTACTAGTTGTTTACGATCTTCTCCGATGGTAGCAGCACCGGCGGAGAACGCACCAAGCCTATATTCTATGACGCTCTCAGGTCTCAAGCCTGAGGCGCTGAGGCGTCTCGCATCGGCGAGTGTGAAATGGTCAGCAGCAAAGAATATTAGCCAGCAGATTTAATAAAACAATTGAAAGTTTTTTAGACAGGTTCAGTGATTGGATGATAGAAACTAACGTGCGGTAGTTTGCTGGCATGCCCCTCCAAAAGTTGCTATTATTAGCTTTGTTCGGGTTCTTGTTATTGCCGATTCTGAACCGCCCTAGAACTATGCAGCGCATGCGCAAATGAAATAATGTCTTCATATTTCCTTCTGCGCATACGCATCACAGTTCTAGGACGGTTCAGAATCGGTAATAAGAGAAACCCGACATAAGCTATTATGCTATTTTAATTTGCGATTTTATCCGATCAGTAGCCAATCGTTATCCTCAGCAGAAAATCTTACACCAAGTTCTTCAGCGTCTCTGCTTGCTGCCTTAAAATAAATGCACCACTTTCGGCGATATCGTTATTTCAAATATTTATACATTCTATGTTTTTGCTAGGATGTATATTTATAATGCAATTTTTAATACTAAAATAATGTTAAAAATTTAAATATTGTTTGAAAAATAAAGTGCTACAAGATGCAAACGTGTTTTTTTATCAATAGAAAATAGATTACCTTATTTTATGTTATTTACACAAGAATTGTTTTGCCCCCGAAAAACAGACAAAAAATATTTGTTGGTGAATGTTCTTGTATATTAATGAAAATTGGCACATAGAGGAAAGGAAACAGCACATAGGAAACTACAGGCTGCAGGAAAGAGGTATTGGCATTAGTCACAGATAAGACGTTGGTTTCTCCAACATAAAAAGACTCAGGGCAAAAATACGTATAAAATTCATCACAGAACTTCAATGATGTAAGAAAAAATGTTGAAATAGAAGTTGTGGAGCGCCAATTTTACATAGAAATTATCTCTATACTTTTTTGCTCAGATCAAAATTAACCGAGATATGGTGACTAGAAGCTAGGGGATGATAGTAGAAATTAAAAAAAATATATATAAGTTGCTGAAAAATTCATATATTTAACATTTTTTCAATTTGCCTGGAAAATTATGAATTTCAATTAAGATTTTTTTTAATTCACACCGAGAAGGGGTGAAAAATATAAATAAAGTGTTTTTTTCCAAATTTCGGAGAAACAGTAAGGACTTCGAAAAAAAAATTCAAAGTTGTCCCCTAGCTTAGGCCTGTTCCAAACACCGGAATACCGTTTTAATAATAATAATAATAACTTTATTTGCAATTCGACAATATGACAAAAATAAATAAAATAAATAAAAATAAGGATAATACAAAAAAGTATATAATACCATTTTAATCATAATTGCAAAAAGGAAGCTGAAAGCAATAAAAATTGATCTAGTTCAGCCCCAATAAAATATTTAAACACTTTTAAACATTGACATTTTTATCAAAATTTAAATCATTAATAACACGACATCTTAAATTTTTTTAACACTGGCAATCAAAAAATACATAATAATACAACCCAAGCCCACAGAAAACAATTCAGCCCTTAGTTTTAACACCGGTATTAGGCTGACACCGGTGGCCAGATATAGGCTGGTGTTCTGGTGTCGACATCGACTACTACTACTGGTAGCTATTTGGTGGGGTTGGTTTGGTTTTGGTTGGAATTTGGAATGCTCTATAACAAAGCGTTAATAGTAATGTCTAAGGTACATTCCGTAAGTGCATATGGCACTGTCTTACATTTCATACTCGCGTATGGCACTGGGAGTTTAATTGGTTCAAAATTCAAATCTGACCAATGGGATTGTGCTGGTGCCGTATACATGTACGGAATGTATAAATGCAAACGAGTTAAAGAAGAAATAATGTTAATTAATATGTTCAAAATAAACCTGATAATAATAATGTCGTATCGGTGCTTATTTTTATCGTTTATAAAAGCGCACCGGCTTTAACTTAAAGCTTTCAAATTTAAATATAATTTTTTTGCCAGACTAATCACTAAAATAAAGTGGAAGCGTCAGATAAACAACTATAAAGTAAAAAAATGTTTAATCAAAATCAAATAGAAAACCAAACAAAACATAAAGAAACAAAAGTAGCTGTAAAATAAACTAAAAAATGTTACATTAAAAAAACTAAAAAAAAACAAACGGCATCATCGACATCGACACCGACACCGGTGTCGAGATAAACATCGGTGTCGAGATAAACACCGGTGTTGAGATAAACACCGGTGTTAAGATAAACACCGGTGTTGTAGATAAACACCGGTGTCGGTGTTGACACCGGTACACCGACTGAAACACCGGTGGTCATCAACACCTAACACCGGTGTTCAATTCTCAACACCGAACAGGTCTACCTAGCTTCTAGCCACTCTATCTCGGTTAATTTTGATTTGAGCTTGAGAACAAAAAATGTAGAGACCATTTCGGAGTCTTTCAGAAGTGAAGTTTGAGAGTTTTTTCAGAAGTCTTCAGAGACCATTTTTATGTTTACGCTCTACAACTTTTGAAGTTTCTTTTTCTAGTCCTTACCGTTTATCCAAAATTTGGATAAAATAATTTCATTTATTTATTTCACCCCTTCTCGGGTTGAATTTAAAGAAATCTTTCGCAATTCGTTTTCAGATCTTTCAAAGTAACTTATATCAAAAATTCAAGTTTTTACCAAAACTCCGTATTTGAAGGCCTATTTTCTTGGACTATTAAGCTGAATATTGATAAAACTAAAATCATGTGCATTCCCCCGGAAAATTACAACAACAAATTTGTAGTTTGGCGCTACCACACTATTTGGAGATAACACATGACTTTGCTAAATAATTATTTTATTGTTGGACTTTTTGTTAAATCAATAATAATGATTAAAAAATGTTTATTGAGAACTTTGTGGCGAACTCCGTATATTTTACAATATTTTCCAATTATAACCAATTAGAGAATATTTTCTCTTTCAAATTTGATCCTATATTCAAACTTCGACACAGAACATTTTTATGCCATATCTACTGATAAGATGAGAAAATTTATAATATATTTTTAACGGAATTGTTTATTTTCAAACTTGGTCTATGTATTTATGGCTGTTTGCGTATCAAATTAAGCCGCTATTATCTAGTGTTAACGATTTCGTATTGCTAATATGTGTCAACACACGACTTTATTATATTTTACGATTATCACCTGATTATTCTTAAATGTTGTTTTTCAAAGTGTTACCTTATAAAGGTAGTTGTAAAGCAAAATGGTAAGAGCGTGGCTATTGTCCGAAGAAAAAATTTTAGTGCCTAAGTTTATCAGTTTAGAAGAATTATATAAAACTAGCGGAATTGAATATTATCAGGTAACTTAAAATAAAAATATTATTTGTTATTGTTTTGGATATTTGCAAAAGTCACATGAGTTCAGTCACATATTACATATTTTACTAAGAGAACTTAAAAATTACTTTAAAAGTACTTAGATATTGTATAAAAGTTGTTTTGTAGATCGATATTAACAATTACGAAAATGATCCTTTGCTAAAGAACTTAATAGAACAACGGGACAATCATAATATAAATAAAGTAGAAGGTTTAGACGATACGGATTTGATAAATCATAATACCGAACACTTTCACGAACACGATGAATTTCGCCTTGTGATCCATGGATCTGGATATTTTGACGTTCGAGATAAATACGACGAATGGATTAGAATCGAAATGATTCCAGGAGATTTAATTGTTATTCCGGGAGGATGTTACCATCGGTTTGTGGTGGAAGGCAAAGTGGTATGTATATTTTTGAACTTATAACATACTCTATTCTATATCAGGGTCCGACAATAGTGCGTTGGGCATCTGTAGGCCCTAGAATAAAAAACTAGGGAATTTTGAAGTGCAAACCTAAAGTATTACATACTAGTATGATTTTCGGGAAAATATTTTAACTTCTATAGGGTGTATTATTGCATTTTTGGCTTCCTTTCAGATCACCTTACATAATCCTAAGATATGAGTAAATAGGTTTCGATAGTTTTAGAAATATTAATAAATAAATAAAAAAATATATTTTTCAGCCTTTCTTAAAAAAAAAAATTAAAAATAGAGATAAAGAGCTTCCCTGAAATTATAAACATATTAGGTATTTACTTTAGATGGTCTGTACTTAACTTTGCTATGAATATATGATTACAGTTGAGGGTTGGAACCTTTGGTGTTACACAGCAAAATAAAACACTAAATCACCACAATACACCAAAACACTTTTACTTTTACACTGAACGCGCATTTCGCTAACCATGTTAACATCATCAGCAGATGATTATAAACTAGTTTAATAAAATAATAATAAAACAAAAATAAAAATAAAATAAAATAAAAATAAAATAGTTTATAATCATCTGCTGATGATGCTAACATGGTTAGCGAAACGCGCGTTCAGTGTAAAGTAAAAGTGTTTTGTATTGTGGTGGTTTAGTGTTTTATTTTGCTATGAATATATGGTAATCGTAAATCATACAGGGTGTTCTACGCCAGATTTTCTAAAATATAAAATAATTTTTTTAATGGATTTTTATTATACAGGGTGGTCCGAATTGTATTCCGGAAACTTCGGCAGCATATTCTGCAGATAAAAATATGTAAAAAAGTTCGTATAAATGTATGTCCTAAAATGCTTAGTTTCAAAGATACAGGGTGCCGAAGTTTCATTTTTATTTCACTTTTTTCTAAATATTTTGTGAAGTAACATCAATATTTGGATGAAAATTGTTGTCTGGGAATTTTTTGACATGAGATATTTGATTTTGATGTCAATATGACTCCTACTTGTAGAGGGCGCCACCTACACGTATTTTAACTGTTTTGAAGAGTAATAACTTTTCGTCCGTACCTGTATAAAACTACTGAGTGAAAAAATATACATTTCCGTGATTTTTTACGTAAAAAATGTCTCTTGGTAAAAATCGCTACGAGCAACCGTTCTCAAGTTATTTAGAACGGGAACAGTCAATACAAGTCATTATTGACAAAAAATAAACATGTTAAGTAGATAGTTACTTGACTAAAATGAAAAATTTGGGAACTTTTTATTTTTTTAAATTAAACATAATTTTTTTTGAAAAAATAATGATAAAACAGTTTCTGTTGAACTTTTGGCACAAAAACATTGCAAATTTATGATTTCAGTCGAATAACTATTTAGTTAACATGTTTAATTTATGTCAATGATGACAGGTATTGATAAATTCGATTCCAAATATCTCGAAAACTATTACTCGTAGCGATTTTTACCAAGAAACTTTTTTTACGTAAAAAACGTTCCAAAAGTATATTTTTTACTCAGTAGTTTTATACAGGTACGGACGAGAAGTTATTACTCTTCAAACCAGTTAAAAAATATGTAGGTAGCGCCCTCTACAAGTAGGAGTCCTACTAACATCAAAATCAAATTTCTCATATGAAAAAAATTCTAGGCACCAATTTTCTTATAATGTTATTATCAATACCTGTTATCATTGACATAAATTAAACATGTTGACTAAATAGTTATTAGATTCAAATCATAAATTTGAAATGTTTTTGTGCCAAATGTTCAACAGAAATTGTTTTATTATCAAAATTTCCCAAATGTACTAGGTATTTCAGTGAAATAACTATCTACTCAACGTGTTTAGTTTTCGCCAATATATTTACTATTTCCATTCTAAATATCTTAAGAACGGTTGCTCGTAGCGATTTTTACAAAGAGATATTTTTTACGTGGAAAATCACAAAGATGTATATTTTTTCGCTACGTAGTTTTATACAGGTACGGACAAAAAGTTATTACGCTACAAAACAGTTAAAACACACGTAGGTAGCCCTCTACTAGTAGGAGTCATATTGACATCAAAATTAAATTTCTCATGTCAAAAAACTCCCAGACATCAATTTTCATCCAAATATTGACGTTATTTCAGAAATTATTTCGAAAAAATCGAAATAAAAATGAAACTTCAACACCCTGTATCTCTGAAACTAAGCATTTACATTTATACGAACTTTTTTACTTATTTTTATCTGCAGAATATACTGCCGAAGTTTCCGGAATACAGTTCGGACCACCCTGTATAGATGGAGAATTAAAAAATGGACATTTTTTGTATGTAAGGTATTTCAATATTATTAACGGTTTCGCAGATATTCGCAGTTTTATATTTCATATGGCATTTTTCACAGTAAATTTTTATCAAAGCCACTGAATGTTTTCTCTCGTATTTTACCGTTGAAAAAGCCATATGAAATAATACTGCGTGCATCTGCAAAACTATTAAAATTTTTGAAATACTTTAAATAAAAAAAAATAATTTTTTAACTCTCCATCTAATGAAAAAATAATAATATAATAATAATAGCTCCAGTATATAGCGTTTAACGCCTTGGGAGTGGCAAGGTACAGCTTGCTATACTAGAGCCGTTCGGTATACAAGGAAGGTAATGTGGCTAGCACTACGCTTCAACCGCCTATTATTACCTCAGGATTGTGAATTCCAAGTACTCATTTAAGGCTGAGTCGACCTAGGTACCCAAACTATTTTTATTTTAATAAAAATAGTCGGCTGATGAAATGCCGTGTGTGGGAATCGAACCCACACCTTGAGATTGGTAGACGAGAGCCTGTACCTCTACGCCACCGGGCACCTAAAAAAAATATATACAGGGTACTATTTAAAAAAGAAAGAAAGACTATTTTATATTTTAGAAAGTTCGGCGTAGAATTTTAAACATCCTGTATGATTTAAGATTATGATATTTATAGCAAAGTGTAGACCATCTAAAGCAAATATAGTTTTGATTTCAGGACAGTTCTTGTATTTTTTATAATTTTTTTAAGAAAGGCTGGAAAACCATATATTTTTTATTTATTTATTAATATCTGAAACTATCGAAATATATTTACTCATATTTTGGGATTATGTAAAGAGATTTCAAGAGAAGCCAAAAATGCAATAATATACAGGGTGTTCCATTTAAAAAAGATCATCTCGATACACTCGCCACACTTTCATGACCCACCTATAAAAGCGTAGCTAAAATATTTTCCTGAAATAGATCCTCCTACATACTTTAGGTTTGCACTTAAACAAAATTCTCAAGTTTTATCTCTCTAGGAGATACAGATGCCTGACACACTATTGCCGGACCCTGTATAGAAAGAAACTTTTAAAAATGCATTCTTCATAAAAATACTTGCTTAATTTTTAAATTCCGTTTGTACCTTGTCAAAATTCCCACACCGTTTTAGGGAAAAATACAAAAATATGAAAATATAGTTAAAGCAAAGTTCGAAAAATCAAACCGCGTTTCTATGGTACGACTATTATTAATTTTAACCTCTGATTTTAACCAACGGCAAATATTTTGCTATTTTAAAATGTTAAGCAAGCGCAAAATTTATAATCACTTTTTCCGTAACACTGAACTAAATAAATTTTATGCTTTTTTCACATATTAAAATACCAAAAAATATGACTTTACAAAAATGAATAATAACATCTGTTATAAAGAACGAAAATTTAAAAATTATATTACCATAGAAACGCCTCCATTGCCTCCAATTAACCGATCTTCTATCCAAGTTTTCGAGACCCCAGTAATCTAAATACGATACTGTCTTCAATATTGTCTTCAAAAGAAAAAATATTTTATTTGCTTCTAATAATGAGTGCAGATCGCAGAACTTTTTGAAGCGTAAAGTGTTTGTTTACAGCTTTATCAAGAGGATTGGTGTTCATGGAGTTTTCTCAGTCAAAAATGAATAGATATATTAAATAAATTATGATTTATATTAATTTTACCTGCCAAAAATTGGAGCACATTAGAAAATGTTCGACTTCATTATTTAGAAGAATAAAAATATATCTTTTTATATACAGCGTTTTTCAAAAAACATGTGCCATCTCTCGTGGGAAATTACTTACGTAAAAATAAGATTTATTTTTCATATCAACATAGGTCCGATTCTGCTTTTCCGATATAATTTTCTTCCAAGTACTTTTAGTGATTCGATTGAAGTTTTGAGAGTAAAAGTTACTATAAGTGCTACGTATTTTTATGCTAAAAAAGTGTCGATAAATTCATCAGGGACGTGCATATGGGTTATCACTGGAACATTTAAAAAAAAACATGTGCGCCACATGTTTTCTTTTGAAATCAAAATTGAGTAGACCGTTTAATGCCAATTGAAAGTTATCTCTTAAAATTTTGTCGAATTCGGCCTCCTTGATGAGATAAACGTAATTTTATAGATCAGAAATCACAAAATTTAAATAAAAATAAAATTAACAAATTACATATTTTACCTCATTTATTATTAAATATTATTACTATTAGTTATTATTACTATTTGTCCAACCTACAGATCAATTTTAAATGAAAAATAATGGTATACAGATAATTACAAAAAAAACTAATTTTAAAAAGTTTTAACATCCTGTAACTCTAAAACTATGCATTTCCATACCCATGTTTATAGAAACTTTTTTTCATATTTTTTGATGAGGAATCAATGAGTACTTATTTAAAAGTATCGCAAGTTAATTATATTCATTTTTATTAAAGGTTGTTTTTAGACTTGGGGTCAATGCAAATTAATAAAATTGCGTTTATCTCATCAAGGAGGCCGAAGTCGACAAAATATCGAAAGACAACTTTTAATCTTCATTAAACTGCTTACACTATTTCGCTAACAAGAGAAAAAAAGTCAGTGGCGTACATGCTTTTTTTAGAAAAATATTCCAGTAATAACCCATATGCACGTCCCTGGTGAATATGTCGACACTTTTTTAGCTTTAAAATATGTCGCATTTATAGAACTTTTACCAGAGTAAGTAAATTTTACCTTCAAAATTTTATTCGAAATGCTAAAAATACTTGGAAGAAAATTACAATAAATCAATAAAATATTAAGACATTAACACCCTGTAGCTACGAAGTAAAGCAGAATCGGGCCTATGTTGATATGAAAAATAAATCTTATTTTTACGTGAGGAATCTCCCCACGAGAGATGGCACATGTTTTTTGAAACACCCTGTATATGAAGGGTCCAGAGGAAAAACTTGATAAGCGCCAATTTCTTAATTTTAGGATTTTACAATATTATAGTAGGTCTAACTGGGCCCTACAAAATGTATACACGTTGCAGGGTAATAAGTTGCTAAATCCGGAGTAATAAAGTTAATAATCCTAGTAAAAATATAGAATACACGGAAAGAACCAGATAACCACCAGCCGTCCAGTATTCTCCTGTAAAATTAGTAAAATGGCGCTTAATAATATTAATAAAAATGTCTTTATTTCCAAAAAATGAAGATAACAATACAACTGTATGTATAATTTATATACAGGGTGTCCCACTTAAGACGGATACAAGCCAATATCTTGATTGTTTGTTGAGCTATCTTTTTCATTTTTAGCAGGAGGCTGTATGGCTATAAGACGTACATTTTACCCAGGGTAAGAAATGCGATACCTCATAGACGTACGTTTTAATGGGGTTTGATATTTTTCGAGTCAAGAGTAAACTACCCTTAGGACAGTATTTATTTCAAATCTGATAAATTATATTAAATCCTCCTTAACTATTGGTTATTTGATAATAAACCAGTTGTTTATCCAGTGGCATCGTAAGTAATTAAAAAAATAATAATAAAAATAAAAATGTCTTATTTTAACAACACACCCTGTATCAATATTTATCAAAATTAGAACTTAAGTATCTTGGGTAAGGAGTATTCAATATAATTTATCTGATTTGAAATAAATACTGTCCTAACCCATACAGCCACGGTACGTACTATGTACGAACCTGGTAGGTAATGTTGGGACGAACGTCAGGTCCCTGGTACGTACAAGTACGTACAGGTACGTACTATGTACGTACTAGGGACGTACATTTTCCAACGCTTTGTACGTCCCCGGTACGTTCCTGGGATGTGGTAAAGTACGTACTACGTACGTCGCATATACGTACATTCCAGGTACGTACATTTAATGTTTTGTTCCAGACCAAAACTGGATGTAAAATGATCGAAAGTACGTACAATGTACGTACCATGGACGTACATTTTTCAACGCTTTGTACGTCCTCGGTACGTTTAGCCCATGGTACAAAGAATACAAGGTATGATATTGCGCAGGTTGGTCGCTACGTCACAGCCCATATAACACAACACAATCCTATAGATATCTTGAGGATATCCACCAAGGATATAGTAAATATCTTAGGGATATCCAAAAACCAGAGGAGGATGTTTATGGGATATCCAAGTGGGACAAAAATAGTCATCTTCAAGACATCCCTAGGCAAGCCTTTTACGATTATTTGGAATATTTCTAGGATAATACAAGGATGATGTTGGGAGCATTATAGAATATTTTTAGGACATTATATGAGGACTGTTATTTGACAATACTTACTTCATCCTTAGTTTATAGTAAAACGATTTAGTTTTATTTAGTCACATTTTGATGTTATTCATTTATTAACATATATGATATTTTTATTAACAGCTCGAAAATATACCTACATAAATATGTCAATGAATTTTGCGTCAAAATTTATAAGTTTATTTGTATGAGTTAAGAGCTTTCAATTTATACTGTACCATCGAAAAAAAACGGCGTTCAATTGGCTTGAAAATTACGATCGATGACATTCCCCATATAATTTTACGTACAAAATAACAGCTATCTTCATTTCCAAGCCACCTCTGACGCCGTTTTTTTTCGATCGTATGGTATTATACCAGATTATACTACCCTTTATGGAGTCTAGCAGTTTATGTCTAGCAGCAACAGTTTACATCAAAGTTAGCACACAGGATACAGGTATAATTTCTAACACCACACATTTCAGAAACTCACAATTTAAACCCAAAAATAGGATTTCTTTTTGAATAGACCAAACACGAAAATGGGTTTAGGGATAAAGAACAACCGATTTTCAATAAGTTTTCACCTATAATTTTGTCACAAATTCTTCATTATGAGACCCTGAGTTGTTCGTCGTTTTTCGACATTAGTTGAGGTTAGGATAGAATTTCTGCTAGAACAAGGCTAGAACTATGAGTATAACAAAAACTAAGTCAAACTCAACCAGTTTTGTTACTTTCAGTCATTTTTAAGCCCATCCAATATCGACAAACGACCGAATTCACCTCGAATTTCACTAAATCAAAGAACGGAATAATACACGATGCAAAAACCATCAAAAATAAACAACTGTCGAGATGGATTGTGGGAAATTTTTTGCGCGGGCGTTTTAAATTCTCTGTATTACTGGGAGTGGCCAAGCGCATAAATATCCAGATTATCCAGAAGATACCAACAGGATATTTTGTTCCCTTGACATAATATATATCTATCTGTATGGTTTATTGTATTTTATGTAATATAAAAAGTAGTACATTATTTATTTTTCCTAAATATCTAGACGATATAGTTAGGATATTTTATTATCATGAGCATGTTTGGATATCTCAGCTGGATGTACATTAGATATACGACAGAGATATCCATAAGATATTCTATTCTGAGACATCTACAGGATTTCAGGATGTCTGGAGGATATCCTATAGATGTCTTTATAAGATGATCTTATAATGGGACATTCCGACATTCTATGAATATCCTGCGGATATTGTGTGTTATATGGGAGGTGATAACAGGCGCTATTGGTCAGCACGCTCCGCGCGCCACTTCAAATCGTCAAGATATTGTTATAAACCTGTTTTTTTGTTTATATACCGTCATTGAATTATCGCTAAGCAAGTTACTGTGGAGTAGTGCGTAAGGAGTCGGGCTAGGAAGCGAGAGACCCGAGTTCGAATCTCGGCCGGGACATAATTTTTTATTTATTTTTTTAAATACTGTTGTATTCTATAGTTTATTTTTGTAGTATAAAAAAAAGAACTATTTATTCCGTTATTTTTTAATCTCCGTTATTAATATAAATTGATTGTTAGTACAATTAAATTTTTTGTACAATTACCTCATTTAATATAAAATAATATTCTACTTTTTGAAATGTATCGGGCCCTAATTGTACCTAAAAGTAATATATTTTTAGTGATATACCATATTGTAAACTATTTAATATTTCAGTCACTTAAAAAGTTAATTTGCATTGAATAATTGCCTACCATTAAAGGAAATTTGAGCTATATAATCCTTGATGGGCATATTCTGGGTATGCAAATACTTCCTTTAAATTTTGGGTGTCGTTCAACCGATTTATTCTCAAAACCAGAAACATCTACATATAAAAAGAAGCACAGGTCACTAATTATAATAAACTTCACCCTTGGTATTACTTCCACTAATTATAATAAACTTCACCCTTAGAATTACTTCTATCACAATTACAATACGTTCATCTGCATTGGCATTTTCTACTTTTCGATGGGAAACAATAAACTTCCCAACATTTTTTAAATGATGTAACAATTCCTCTTGTGGTTACTTTTCCATAGATATCCTCAACTCTGTCCTCATGTGAATTCAGAGGCAATGAAAATGAAAATTATTTACCATAAACATCGCAAACTAAAAACTTAATAAACAATTTTATACCGAATATAGAAATAAATTTAGTATTCTTACCTATCGTCCAAATCCATGTTAATAGATAATTATTATTTTTAAATATATTTTTGGAACTGCTGGTTTTAGTAATTATTAAATTAAACGAACTAAAAAGTCTTAAAAATAAACAATTCTTAACCATAACCCCAAAAAATGCAGATTTCCTGTCAACTTTCTTTATTTTTTATTTATTCATTATTTTCCTGGTGACGTCACAGGTGGTATGCGCGAACTGAACGAAATTGGAGCCGCTATCGATCATACCTTGTATTCTTTGTACCATGCGTTTAGCCTTAGAGTGCGAACACAGTGCAAGCAGGTTTGCCGCTTACTGGCAGTCGGCGCAAATCTGGGTACCTATTGTTGAGATCGTTCACAGTTTTTGTGAACGATCTTTTTTGCGTATATGCATCACGTGTATTATTATATGGCTTTTTCGGAGATGCGAGAAGGGTTCGGAAGTAGTTAATTAAGAGGTATTAATTTACCTGATTAACTACGTGTAGTTTTTTCAAAAATTACGTCTTTTTCTGTTTATTAACTACATGAAAACTACGTTAATGAACTACGTATTGATATTATGATAAAAAAAACATCCTATAAATAAAAATGTTCATTTTTTAATTCTTCATCTAACAAAAAAATAATATACAGGGTGTTCCATTTGAAAAAAAAACAAAGAAAAATTATTTCATATTTTAGAAAGTTTGGCGTATAATATAAACATTCTGTATGATTTAAGATTACAATATTTATAGCAAAGTAAGTATAGACCATCTAAAGCAAATACCTAATAGGTATAGCTTTGATTTTCTTGTATTCATAATATTTTTTTAGCGAAGGTTGAAAAATATTTACCTATATTTTTTATTTATTTATTAATATCTCTGAAACTATCGAAATATATTTACCCATATCTTGGGATTATGTAAAATGATCTGAAAGGAAGCCAAAAATGCAATAATATACAGGGTGTTCCATTAAAAAAAATCATCCCGATCCACTCACTTTTCTGAGTTACCCTATATATAGAAGTTAAAATATTTTCCTAAAATACTTCCGCATACATACTACTTTAGGTTTACACTTAAACGAAATTCCCAAGTTTTTTTATTCTAGGAGCTACAGATGCCCGACGCACAATTGCCGGACCCTGTATATTTTTGAAAAAGTGGAATACAGGTTATTCAAAAATTGATGCAATCTACATAAGCAACCTATTCTTCTTGAAGAGATGCTTTTTATTCCTTAAAGGTTGTCCCAAATAGGTGTATTTTTCCACATTCAAACGTCGGCGCCGCACATAGGGTTATTTGGTCTATAAACCTGGCCAAAAGTTATATTTTTTATTTTTATTTTTTATCTTAACTGAATACAAATCTATAAATACTAAATGTAAACACGTTTATTAGCTTTTTTTAAGTCGTAAGTTGACTATCAAATAATATATTTCAGTTATAAGTGTGAATTATCTTGAGTGTATTCTGAATATTTCTAAGATTATAAAATAGTGGAATTGTTTGTAGTGCTTTTTTCGGAAATTGTTTATAATAACTTTCATGATGGATACAGAGCCAACTGGCAAGGTCTGTTTTATGCATATTTTTATTTTGAAACGTTTCCTTATTCTCTATTTCTTTATAATGTTTTATATTTAAAAAATCAGAGGCATTTTTATAAGGTGTAAGACTGTTCGGCAATATTCCGCATGGAAATTAGTATCCGTTCAATGCTTAAATTCTCCAGCTTTGGAATATGTACAAAAATCTTGCCAATATTTGCCACTGCCAAAAAAAAACATTGATTTAAATAGATTCTTAAAGGAAATAGTATTTACCCTGTAACACCCATCCTCGCTCAAATATCGTCTATAATATTCCAATTACTTTCGCATCCTCATCCAATTGCTTGGTTTTGCACAGAATTACCCTATTTGATCGGTGGAAAGGGTTTCAGAGTAGAGGAAAATAGATTGTGTAGGACAAACAAAATGGGATTCCATATTAGTACCCTCTCCTCTAATAATTAATACTAGCAAAAAAGCAAAAAAAAATCATAAACATAATTTTGGCCAACTCTTAGTTCTTAATACCCCTCTGTGCGCCGTCGGCGCGTGCAAAAGCAGAAATAAACAAAATTTCCGTTCCGGTAAAAGCGAGAACGCCGATGAACGCTGGTTGACGGCGCCTACCTGCTTTCACTGTCAACTGGACGATTTGAGAACACGCTTTAATTTTTCAAAGTTATAAGTGTGAGACGGCGCTGGTTACCGGTAAGCGGAAACCTGCCTCCACTATATTTGTACTTTGTACCCTAAAGCTTCAACTTATTATAACCTCACCTCAAACCTTTGATATTTAAAAGTTCATACATAGGAACATAGGTTACATAAACTACACCCTCTACATAAACAACATTAACTACATGTAATGTAGTTTTTAAGAGTAACATGTAGTTTTCCGAAGCCTGGATGCGAGCGATATTTGAAGATGCGAGTGGTCAAGAATAGGTACCCAGAGACGGCGCTGGTTGCCGGTTAGCAGAAACCTGCCTCCACTATGTTTGTACCCTTAGAGCCATACAGCCTCCTGCCAAAAATGAAAAATATCCCCCAACAAACAACCAAGATATTGGCTTATATCCATCTTAAGTGGGACACCCTGTATGTACTGAAATAGTACGAAAACACCGTATAAATTAAATAAGTACACCATCAGAAAAATAAATATAAATAATCAAAGACTAATTTTGGAGTGGAGCGAAATTTAGAAAGATAATGCCTTCTGCTCTTAATCCATTTATTGATAGAATCTTTATATAAATACCCTCACCTCACCAACAAATTTATTAATTTATATTATTTTTTACGTATAAGTTGGAGTCTGGAGAAAACTATTGTGTGAATTGTGACGATTTGTCACTTATGGTGCGTCCAGACCTGACGAGACGAGAGTGAGACGAGCGCGAGACATTCCAAATTTGCTAAGTGTGGACGGGTCTACAACACACGCCCACGGAGCCTCGTTGCTATCCGTCCCCTGTCGGTTTTTCGACGGCCGATCAAAGAGAGCTCGCGGCTTTGCTCGCGGCTTAGTCTGGACGTCTTTTTGGTAGGCTCTTTCGACTGCGAGATATTAGCTCTGATTTATGTATTTCGACTATTTAAATTTAAGTAATCTCAAATTTTTAAATCGTACACCGTATCACAGACCGTATGTATTATCATTTTTTCGGATAGAATTTACAAATTTTGCGTCACTGATAATAATTTTACCGTACCGAAATCTAACATTTCTTTAAACAAATTGAATTATTACAAAATCTATTAATTTTAGATATATAATATCATATGCAAAAAAGTTACCGAATTGTACGTAGAATCTAATAATAAAATAAAAAATAGGGTATTCCTATTAGAAAATATATGTTACATCCGCAAAAATTTTTTGAAGTAACCTGTATAGTCTACAGTAACGTTAAAATGCGGTTTTTAACCTTCCCAATAACTTTTCTATTTAACATTTTGTTCTAAAAAACGTAATATGTAAAAAAACGTCGCGTCGTGTCTCAAAACAAATGAAGGGAAAAAGGGGAAAACAGCCAAAAGGGAAAAAACCGACAATGAATAAAATACGAAAAACCAAATACCACGTTAAAGATACAAAGATTTATTATTGTATGTGTTATTATTTGGCCATCGCTTGTTATTTCAATTACAACTTAATATGTGTTTGGCTTCCTTTCACTATGATCCAACTCGCTTGTCTCGTGGCACACTTGCGTCAAATAATGGATAGAAAGTGTATCGTCCTCGTCTCGCTCTTTCTCGCTCTTATCTTGCTCTCGTCTCGCGCTCCGCTCGTCAGGACTGGAGGCACCATGTAAGTCCGTTAACTTTTCTAGAATTTTTTTGTCGCAATAAATAAACTAATTAACCGATAAATTGATAATATTCATAAAGATAAGGGTTTGGTTGTAGAATTAAAAACAATATTAATGAAACACTTTTACCCCCCATGTATAATATTATAAGTTTATATAAATAAAAAGAATGACAGTTCACAATTTATTATTTAATTGACAATCGCAATAAATATAAAGATATTTTAGTTTTTCATATCTAATAGTAACTTCTGATTTTTTGATAACGAGAAATAAATACTGTTATTTTAAGGATTTAGATGCAATAAAAGAAACAATTAATAAATTAATATCATCTTAGACTATTAATGTTCATTGCATACAATAAAAGCGCTTATAAGAATTTACTTGCATGTTTTGCAAGTTTTAATTTGTGCATCAGAGTTATGTACTTGTTACTTGCGCACTTGTGGATAATTTGTAATATACTTTTTCAATACATTATAAGCATATTATTTAAAAATGATATTTAGCACTTCTATTTACATTAAAATATTTATTTGGTATAAATTTTAGCAGTCAGCTGTATTGACGCTAACGCTGTCTGCGATTTTTAACACGAAAAAAGCACATGATCTGTTGTAAATTATTTACTTGTAATAGCGTAATTATTATTTGAACTGCAACTTTTAATTGAGAAATTCCTTTCAGTTTTTTTATCTTTACAAGCAAGGCGTTTTCTTTCATGAGCTTTTCTATGACTGAAAAGCCCGATACGTGATGTTATCTGTCTACGGCACTCCGGACATTCAAAAATGTTATTGCTTTGTTGCCTCTTTACTTTTTGATTGTCGCTGTTAACTGAGTTTACAATTCTTCTCCACACTGCTAGTTTTGCTTTTGTGCTCAGTCATGATTGTAGAAACCCCTGTCTTTTAATTTCCAGAATGCTCTTGAGGCACTGCTAATCCTGTGCTGAATTTCAGAGTCGATATTGGCCTTTTCCGAAATCGAACTGCCGAGATAATTGAATTCCGCTACATATTCTAATAGTTCTTCTTAGATTTTTATAGCATTGTTGTGATCTCCCCGGGGAGTGCACATGATTTTGGTTTTGTCGATGTTTAGCTTAAGGGTCAAAACCTCGTATGCCCAGGTATATGTGTTCAACATGTCTTGCAATTGCTGTAATGTATTTGCAACTAGAGCGTATTCAGCGTATTGAAGTTCTGTGATGAATTTTGTACGTGTTTTTGTCTTGAGTCTTTTTATGTTGAACAGACATCCATGAGTTGGTTCCAGTTGATCCATGATGTGAAACTCTTGACTTGTTGTTCTAATGGAGGCTTTTACACACTGTAAGAAATTTGTTGGGTACTTTACTTCGAACTTTTTCGTAATTGCCCAAAGTGCATCTCTGTGCACAGAGTCGAAGGCTTTTGTTAGGTCGATGAATGCAACATAAAGTTTAGGATACACTCACACGGACGACTTTACAGCGACTTTTGAAATACAAAAATGTGGTCGTCTCTGGAGAGTAACGATTTTAAATGGAAATCCAGTGAAGCGCTCACACGGGCGACAAACTGGAGTCGGTTTCGGCGACTGTCGCCGTGCGTGGTCGATACCGTCCACAAAATTGTCGCCCGCCCGTAGTGAATCCAACTCACACGGACGTTTTTCTGACGACGGCGACGCGACAACCACAATAAAACTGAACCAGATGATGAATGATGACCAGACCGACTTTTATTATAGTAAATTATATTATAGTATCTTATCTATATGATACCGACTCCAGTCATAGTTTGCATTACCTCTGTTGCCTGCGTATTGAACGCTTCTTCTTAAAAAATGGATGAAGATTTCGACACGGAACTCTTTATAGAAGAAATCCGCCTTCTTCCTTGCATTTGGGCTATACAAAAGACACATACAGCAATAGAATTGAAAAATCCAAGGCATGGGAGACATTGTGCACCAAATTTTATAACAATTTTGAAGATAAAGAAAAAAAAGAGAAAAACGAGTGTGGTTGGTGTGTTTTATTTAATAGTTTTATTCAGTTACAATAATTCAGATTTAGCATTATTATTCAAATTACAATTTCTAATAGCTTAGGTATAGTTAAGTTCAAAAAAATACAGGGTGATTTTTAAACACTCGGGTAACGGGACTTAGGTCAAGGCAATACCACTAAATTTTTATTGCAGCCCTAAAATAAATTGTTTATACGTTTATAAAATATTTTGATGTAAACAGCGCGTCGTTAACGGTTTGTATTGCAATTTTTATATATCTTCAATCAAAGTAATCAAAGTAATTAAAGAATTTTTCATCATACATTCTTAACACCGCATAAAGTTTTTGGAACTGGCTTTCATTCTTATGTTCTATTATTGGATGAACCCAATAAATTCTTTTCCTGTGGTTTCGCCTTCTTTTTCGAAGCAAAAGCTACAACAGTGCTTCTTCTTCACAATTCATTTTTGACTGAATCAAAAATTTAGTTGTGGTCCGGGTGTCGTCCATCAACTCACACGGGCGACTTCTCGACGACATTTTTGTCGCGCAGTTGTGGTTGTAACGTCGTCGATAGCTGCGACAGCTTAAACACCGTTTTGTCGTTGGAAAGTGGTCCGTGTGAGCGTAGCCTTTAAGCAACGCTCACACGGACAGAATTTCGCTTGACTGCTGTTCTTTTTTATATTTTCTTGTAGTTGGCGGAGGGAGAAAATGGAATCGATGGGGCCGCGGTTGGTGCGAAAACCCGTTTGCGATTCTGGGAGGATTTTTTCTATATGTGGGTGCAGGCGGTTTGACACAATTTTTGAAAGAAATTTTCCTCCGATAGCCAGTAGTGAAATTCCCCGGTAGTTTCCGCAGTCTGATACACTTCCTTTGTTCTTAAATATATTCACTATATTCTTGTTGTAAAAGTCCTGAGGTACCTCTCCGCTTTCCCATATGGCATCGAAGAGAGTCTTAAGATGACCAATAAGTTCTTTACTTGCACACTTATAGATTTCCACCGGAATCGCGTGAGGTATTGTGTTGGGTGCTTCTATACTGGGATTGTTTTCTTGGTTAAGGATATGGCTGTAATGCTCTTTCCAGCGGTTTCTTATTTGCTTTTCCTCTTTTAGAAGTTCGGCATTTTGTGTCATAATTGCGCATCTTGACTTCTTAGTACCGTATACTTCTTTTACAGCCTCGAAAACTTTACGTTAGTCGTGATGCGTGGCATACTCTTGAATCTGATTAGCTTTTTGCGACCATCAGTTATCCTTTATTTGGCGTAGGTTTCTTCGAAGCGTGTTGTTGGCTGCTTTAAAGTTGTCTGCTAGTCTTGGATTGTGTGGATTTGCAGTGACTGCTTGATGTGCTCTATGCTTTTCATCCAACAAACCTTGCATATGCCGTTGATTTTCGTTAAACCAGTCTGGTTGTTTCTTTTTGTTGGATTTTCGCAGTACTGTTTCGGTGGTTTTATGAATCGTATCTCTTAGTTGTGCCCAGCCTTGTTCAGCGTCCACGATTGAGATTGAAGTTATCGGTGGAAGTGATTCTTTGATGGCTTCCCGGAGGGCGTCGGCGCTATTGTTGTTCTCTAGATCCTGTATGTTCAATCTGGTTATGTAGTTTTGCTTTTTACAGTGTGGGTGTTTGGGTTTTAACTGGATTTTCATTTTTGAAATTAAAAGTCGGTGGTCAGTGTCACATTAGGCATCTACTCTGACTTTTGTGAGACTGACATCTTTTAGATGCGTCCTACGAACGATTACATGGTCCAATTGATGCCAGTGCAGTGGCCTGATCTGGGATGTTTTAGTTAGGTACTAGACTAAAGTTATAATAACGCAAAGGGGAAGAACTGTCAAAAAACTATATTTTCATGTTTTTTTTAAATTTTCTCTAACACGGTACCGAAATTTGAAAAGGTATAAACGGGATTAATCATTTTAGAACAAGCAAAAATATTTATGAAGAATTCATTTTTCTCAAAATGTCAATAATAAAAAGTTTCTCCTTTTGTAAACACAATCCGGGGACATATTGTAAATGCAAAATAGCATACTCTTTCATAAAATAAATACGTCTTATCGATTAGATGAATTCACTCACCGTCTTATTTTCCAAGATCAAAAAATTACAAAAACTAACTTTATATTAAATAAACGGTGCAAAATCAACAAATGACTAGAATGGATAGTAGTAGAATGCAATAGGAAGGAGAGAGCGCAACACTAGTCAAAAGAGCTAAAATGCCCGAGCATAAAAAATAACTTAATGCGTACCCAAGTAGCATTTTTGGATACATTTTAGGTAATATTTCTAATAATTCTGTTTCTTGATACAAAATGGAAACGGTATGCCACAAATAGGAATAGCATTTTCGAAACCAATATATTTTATATGGCTTTATTACATGTGTTTCTAATGTGGTGGCACTAGCCCTTTTCTGAAATGTTTCGATGCGAAATCGAAACATTTAGAGGAAATGTTTCGAAACATTTTCTGCCATTAGTGTCCAACATGTTCCCGTTTTTAGCAGTTTGTATTTCTAAACGCGAAGAAACAAAATACCAAACAAAAGTAGTCTATGTCTTTGTGTGGACCTAACCTAACCAGTAAATTCTGCTGCCTGGTTAGAATTCGCTTTTCTACTACGATATGGAGTCGGACACAAATCATCTACGTTATATCATATTTGTGTCTAAAAAGAGAGAAACTCGTGTTTCGAAAATGACTCTACAATAAATGGAAACTTTGTTTCCAAAATGTGTGGGCGTTCTAACAGTATGCCTTCTGACAGCCCGCCACAGATTAGTTTACTCCACGGCAGGAAAGTAGCAACCCTCAATGGTCGTCCAGCTGATGTCTGTCAATCGAGGAAGAGAAAAAAGAAGTCTGTGGATATATTCGACCTTCAACACACACATTTTCGCGCTAAAAAACCGAAATCTCATATTTTGTAATAGTGATTTAGTTTGTAACTACTTATCGAGTTAATTAAATAACTTAATTATTTAGTGTGCCTAATTTACAACCTGTAAAGGCCACATTGGTGATCGTGTAGCTCGCCGCAGTTCGCGTGTGTACAGACTCGTTAGTTTCAAAGTTTCAAGTGTCCAATTCGAACGTACATCACCTGCATCATGCACAACTCTGACTCTAATGGAACGGATTGGGCCTCCGCCTCAAACAGTGATAATTCGGCCCCAGCAACACTAGAACAATCCCAGACACAACAATCCATCGATGAAGTGAACGAGGTAAGGAATATCCGACTGCCTCCTTTCTGGAAAGCGAATCCCAACCTTTGGTTTGCACAAGTGGACGCTCAATTCGCAACTTTCCGCCTCAGATCTGATCAGCTCAAATATTTCCATGTAATTTCTGTCTTGGACATCGATACCCTCCAACATGTATCAGATCTAATTGCTAATCCTCCGGAAAACAACAAATATGAATCGCTTAAAACGACCCTCATTGATCGATGCAGCGACTCTCAAGAGCGACAAATCAAAAAGCTACTCAGCGAAATTGAGTTAAATGACAAGAAACCATCACAATTACTCAGGGAAATGCGAGTTTTGGCCAAAAATTTCGTCAGTGACACCATTCTACAAACTTTATGGCTACAAAGACTTCCTACCAATATCCAAGTAGTCCTGTCAGCGTCAGCAGGGCTAGATCTGACGAAAATGTCTGAAATAGCCGACAAAGTCATCGAAGTCACATCAAATTCTCCAGCTTTCATCGCTGAGGTATCCAGTAAGCCCAAACAAAATCTATGTGGATGTGAAGGTCAAATTTCCCAGCTATCACAGCAAGTGTCTGAAATGTCAGAAAAGCTCGATAACCTACTCAGAAATCGTAGCAGATCTCGACTTAGGAGTTCAAGCAGAGGAACAGCTCTTACTGACAACAAGGAGTATTGTTTCTACCACAACCAATTTGGAAACAAGGCAAAAAAGTGCAACACACCCTGCAGCTTCAACCAACCAAAAAACTAGACGCACCGTTGGAGATAGAGGGGCAGCCAACACAGGTGTAACAAAGCAATACCGCCTCTTCATCAAGGACAAAGCAACTGGAGCCAACTTTCTAGTGGACACTGGCGCCGACATCAGCGTTCTTCCTAAAAGTTTTGGTAAGAACAACACTATCAATATTGATTTTCCATTACATGCTGCAAATGGCTCAATTATAGAAACTTTTGGGTACAAAATTCTTACTTTAAACTTCGGCCTAAGACGCCCAATTACCTGGAAATTCATCATTGCCAATGTTCCACGTCCTATCATTGGAGCAGACCTTCTAGCTTATTTTGGCCTTGTCGTGGACCTCAAAAATCGAAAAATTTCTGATTCCATAACAAATCTTCATGTTCCTGGACGTTTTCTACCCTGCTCTGAACCTGCAGTCACCATAGTGTCAAAAACATCAAAATTTCACCTTTTACTTCAAAAGTTTCCGGAAATTACAATCCCTCAATAGTCTCCACAGTCAAGTCAGGATCAGTTTTCCACCATATTGTTACCAACGGACCTCCGGTGGCAGATCGGCCCAGAAGATTACCACCTGAGAAATTCAAAATTGCGAAGGCAGAGTTTGCATACATGATGTCGCAAGGCATTTGTCGACCCTCAGACAGCCCTTGGGCTAGTCCCTTACATCTTGTGCCCAAAAAGACAGGTGAATGGCGTGTTTGCGGAGATTATCGCCGCCTCAACTCAAAAACCATTCCAGACAGCTATCCAATTGCCCACATTGAAGACTTTTCATACAAACTTCATGGAAAACAATTTTTTTCGACCCTTGATCTGGCCAGAGCATATCATCAGATACCCGTAGCTGAAGAAGATATCCAAAAAACAGCTGTCATCACCCCCTTTGGACTGTTTGAATTTCCTGTAATGACTTTTGGTCTTAGAAATGCAGCACAACATTTCAGAGGTTTATTGATCACATACTTAGAGATTTTGACTTTTGCTACAGTTACATCGACGACGTCCTTATTGCCTCGGACAACGAACAGCAGCACCTTCACCATCTTGGCCTGATTTTCAAGAGATTTCAAGATTATGGACTCAAAATTAATCCTTCGAAATGCACTTTTGGAATGTCACAAGTACAGTACTTGGGTTACGAAATTTCGTCACAGGGAACCAAGCCTCTTCAGTCCAAAATTGAAGCAATCAAGTCCTACAAAAAACCTCAGACAGTTGTCGAACTAAGAAGATTTTTGGGCATGGTCAATTTTTATCGAAGGTTCATCAAAAACGCGGCACGGAATCAAGCACTTCTAAATGAGTATCTTCATGACAGCAAGAAGAACGACAAGACTCCAATTGCATGGACTCTTGAATCAGACGAAGCATTTTATAGTTGCATCAACGACATCAGTAACGCAGCACTGTTGGCACATCCCAAAGAGAATGCTGCACTCATACTAACTTGTGATGCTTCTGATCTTGCCATTGGTTCCACACTAGAGCAAATGATTGATGGTCATCAGTATCCTCTTGGATTTTTCTCTAAGAAACTTTCGCCTACTGAGAAGAACTACTCTACATATGACAGGGAACTTCTTGCCATCTACGAATCAATCAAGCATTTCCGTCACATGTTGGAAGGCAGGATTTTTGTCATCAGAACTGATCATCGTCCCCTCACTCACGCTTTCAATCAGAAGCCTCAAAAAGCATCACCACGCCAAATTCGACAATTGGACTTCATTTCTCAGTTCAGTACCAACATTCAGTACATACCAGGTGAACAGAATGTTGCTGCTGATGCTCTTTCCCGTTTAGATACAATCACCATGCCAATTTCTGTGTCAACTGAGGAAATTGCTGAGCAACAGAAAGAGGATGAAGATCTACAGTCTCTTCTATCTGGAGACGTAACAACAGGACTGAATCTGCAAGCATTCTCCCTGGATTCAAACCAAACCATCATCTGTGACACTTCAACCAACACAATCAGGCCCTTCGTCCCGAAAAATTTAAGGAGAAGAGTTTTTGATATGGTCCATAAACTTTCTCATCCCAGTGCCCGTTCGTCAAAGCAGCAAATCAGAGGAAAATTCGTCTGGACCTCCATGCACAGAGATATTGTCTACTGGTGCAAAACATGCATACCTTGCCAAAAATCGAAGATCCATCGTCACAATAAACTAACACCTCTGAATTTTCCTTTGACTGACCAGAGATTTCAACACGTTCACATAGACATTGTTGGACCGCTTCCACCATCTCAAGGCTACCAATATTGTCTAACCATGATCGACAGGTTTTCTTGTTGGCCAGAAGCAGTTCCAATTAAAGACCAGACGGCTGACACCATCGCCAAGACGTTCTACTCAGTGTGGGTTTCACGATATGGTTCTCCCAAAATCGTCACTATCGATCAAGGCCGCCAGTTTGAAAGTACTCTCTTCAAGGCTTTAACAAACTTACTGGGAACCAAACGGATACGCACAACTGCTTATCACCCACAAGCTAATGGACTTGTTGAGCGCTGGCATCGCTCATTCAAGGCAGCCATTAAGTGTCATCAAACTGCTGACTGGGTAAATATCCTTCCAACAATTCTACTAGGCCTCAGAACCTGCTACAAAGAGGACCTCAAGGCTTCAGCTGCTGAATTCCTTTTCGGTTGCACCCTCCGACTTCCTGGAGAATATTTCTTCAATGAGGATATGCCTCCAGAACCAGACACTTTTCTACAACACTTCCGTGAGGAGATCAGGAAAATTCAGCCAGTTCCAGCAAGTCATCATGTCAAGAAGTCAGTCTTCATTCACAAAGACCTATTTACCTCCAGTCATGTCTTCATACGAGATGACTCTGTCCGGACTCCTCTTCAACCACCTTACAATGGCCCTTACCAAGTTTTGTCAAGGACCGACAGAAACTTTTCCATTCAAGTTGGAGACAAGCAACAGACAGTTTCGTTAGAGAGGCTTAAACCAGCTTTTCTGCTCAAGACAGAAGACGACCCCGCTCACGATCCAGGACCTCAACCGCCACTACGTACCTATATGGGACCCCGAGCTCGTAAGCAAGTTCAATTTTCCCTATGAACTTTATCCGGGGGGGAGTACTGTGGGCGTTCTAACAGTATGCCTTCTGACAGGCCGCCACAGATTAGTTTACTCCACGGCAGGAAAGTAGCAACCCTCAATGGTCGACCAGCTGATGTCTGTCAATCGAGGAAGAGAAAAAAGAAGTCTGTGGATATATTCGACCTTCGACACACGCATTTTCGCGCTAAAAAACCGAATTCTCATATTTTGTAATAGTGATTTAGTTTGTAACTACTTATCGAGTTAATTAAATAACTTAATTGTTTAGTGTGCCTAATTTCAACCTGTAAAGGCCACAAATGTTTCGATTTAGCGCCATCTGTGTGGAAATTTTGAAAGTGAGCGGAAGTATTCGAAACTATTCACCTGTCAACAACGCCAATCAATACTTCTGGTCAAAATAATTAAAACTAAAACATTTTTATTTAGTTATTATTTAATTAATTCCATTGTGAAAAAAACGTTTGCTGGTTACATTTTTCTTCGGTCTCCTGTTGGGTATGGGTAGTGGCTGTTATTACATTTATTCCTAAAACAAATCATCTTTGTAATCCGTATAATAAATAACTATAAAATCACATCAGAAAAATATTCTCACCATACCTATGTCCCTCCTTCTGCTTTTTAATTATAGTAGATACTATTAAAACTTGAAGAAAGCTTAAATGCAAAAACTGCAGAACAAAATCCAAACAATAAAGTAAGGTTATGTTTTCATATTTGTCAGAATATCAAACAAATTATGGGAAACTGTTAATGCACAAAACAGGTACGAAATCGGTAAACGTGGGCCACATCTGTTTCTTAAAGTTTCGAAAAATTTGGCACTAAGATCTTTCTTATTATAGCTTATGTAGCAAAACCATATTTGGTAAAATGTTTCGAAACAAAAAGCGATTTAGTACGAAACATAATATGTATCAAGAATGTGACGAAACTGTTTCGCGATGTTTCTCAGCAGAAATCTTGTTTGATTTTGTGTCTAAAAATGCTACTTGGGCTATATAGTTACCGACGCGCACGATTCCCCACTCCCAACATGTAATATTTTTTATTATTTCTTTTTAGGAAGAATATAAGGCTTAATTCTTAAGGACTATGGGTACAAAGCTTGCAACATTGGGACATCGAAAGAGATGATAGAAAACGGTAGAGGCTTATATCCAGGAATTACCAAATAAAGTGGCAGAGTGGACAGTATCAATTCGGATAAATTTTCATGAGAACTACTGGGAGAAAAACAATCTTTATCAAAAAGAACATACGCTTAAAGAAATTTCATAGAATCTTTAAACATGTAATGTGTATGACAAAAGTATGATTCGGCGTACTTGTAAAAAATGGTTAACGTGTTCTCATTAGTTGCTATTAGAAGGTCACTTGTGCCAGAAAGACAGACAGACAACCGATGTAGATAAATATGAGGTTGACGTAAAACAGATAAAAAGGATTTAAAAACACCAATAAATAATAATACACACACCGGAAAAGTCTAGGGATATCACAATTTTATCCAGCCATCGTCAGTAATTTTATTATTTGCATTTCTGATTTCTGATAATAAAATTAAAATAAACAAATAGTTTACAGGACGTATTGGAAATAAAAATGCGAAATTTACCGAATTTGTCACATTTACCTTGATTTTTATTGAACTCCAAAAAATACACCCATTTTTTTTTATTCTAAACTGTGAATTAAAAAAAATAGATAAAACCATTTTTACTTAATAAAGGGTATGGCGTCCTCTACTGTTCATTACAGCCCTACATCGTCTCTCCATGCTCCTGATCAGGTTGTCGATCTCTTCTTGAGGTACAGCCTGCCACGCTGTGTAGCATTTTTTATTTCCTTTAATAAAAATTGAATTTAAAAATCTATTTTTATTTAAATTTGTGGGCGTTCTAACAGTATGCCTTCTGACAGCCCGCCACAGATTAGTTTACTCCACGGCAGGAAAGTAGCAACCCTCAATGGTCGTCCAGCTGATGTCTGTCAATCGAGGAAGAGAAAAAAGAAGTCTGTGGATATATTCGACCTTCGACACACACATTTTCGCGCTAAAAAACCGAATTCTCATATTTTGTAATAGTGATTTAATTTGTAACTACTTATCGAGTTAATTAAATAACTTAATTATTTAGTGTGCCTAATTTACAACCTGTAAAGGCCACAAATGTTTCGATTTAGCGCCATCTGTGTGGAAATTTTGAAAGTGAGCGGAAGTATTCGAAACTATTCACCTGTCAACAACGCCAATCAATACTTCTGGTCAAAATAATTAAAACTAAAACATTTTTATTTAGTTATTATTTAATTAATTCCATTGTGAAAAAAAACGTTTGCTGGTTACATTTTTCTTCGGTCTCCTGTTGGGTATGGGTAGTGGCTGTTATTACATTTATTCCTAAAACAAATCATCTTTGTAATCCGTATAATAAATAACTATAAAATCACATCAGAAAAATATTCTCACCATACCTATGTCCCTCCTTCTGCTTTTTTAATTATAGTAGATACTATTAAAACTTGAAGAAAGCTTAAATGCAAAAACTGCAGAACAAAATCCAAACAATAAAGTAAGGTTATGTTTTCATATTTGTCAGAATATCAAACAAATTATGGAAACTGTTAATGCACAAAACGGGTACGAAATCGGTAAACGTGAGCCACATCTGTTTCTTAAAAGTTTCGAAAAATTTGTGGCACTAAGATCTTTCTTATTATAGCTTATGTAGCAAAACCATATTTTGGTAAAATGTTTCGAAACAAAAAGCGATTTATGTTACGAAACATAATATGTATCAAGAATGTGACGAAACTGTTTCGCGATGTTTCTCAGCAGAAATCTTGTTTCGATTTTGTGTCTAAAAATGCTACTTGGGCTATATGATTACCCGACGCGCACGATTCCCCCACTCTCCCCAACATGTAATATTTTTTTATTATTTCTTTTTAGGAAGAATATAAAGGCTTGAGATTCTTAAAGGACTATGGGTACAAAGCTTTCAATCGTCCCAATGACGAGTTAGAGTGCCGTAAAGCTTACATGAGAAGATTATATAATGGTGCATATGATGACATCAAACAATAATTTGATAGTATGTGATGATTTATATAGGGCTAGCATACTACATGTAATATTCCTAATAATTCATGCAAAATAATTAATTTACATTCTAGATGCTAGAAGTGTGCATTCAAAAACTTGTAATCAAACTTAGTTATAAAAACTGGGCAGATTTTTGGTTATACAGAAATAGTGCATATTACATAGTACTATATTTCATAAATAAAAGCATAATAAGCACTTATGTTATTATCTAAAATATAATATATATTATGTAACATATTATATACTAATATTAAATTTATTAAATGTTAACTTTGACATTCTTTTTTTTTTCACCAGACCAATATAGTTCAGATTATTTTTATTAAGAGTGATAGTGACATACAGTGGAAGATCTACACTTTTATAGGGAGGAGGGCCAAATTCGCAGAAAATATGATTTTTTGGACGATTTTATAAACTTTCAAAAACGACTCGCCCCAGAAACAACATTATAGGCTGATCCAAGGGGGAGGAGGGGGGGCAGGCTCACCCATAGGGCCACCACAGGTGACATAATATGTAAATCTGTTAGGTACTATTATGTTGTTTACTCGTTCATTGTAGGTATTAAGCTACTTATATTTTTACTTGTATAATTACAATAATGTTACGGATTCTGTATGTCCACTAATTTACTCACGATAAAATACCTAACGAATTTATTAATTTTTCTCACTATATACACAATTTACTATGCAACTAACAATACAATTACTTTAACGAACGCTTTTTCCAGGCACCTTCGCCAAGTTGTCACGGTTCACAATAATTCAAAACTGACTGTATTTCAAAAACTAAACTAAACTGCCGAGCGCGGGTGCTTTTTATATCTCCTAACGGCTGCTTCTAAGACGTTCGAAAATTGTCAGTAACTTTTTTTTTGGTTGTGGTAATTTCCGCTGATTGGGAATTAAAGAACTCGCTTTTCTTCTACTTGGTTCGCTCCGTGGGGATCACACAACTTGACATTGCCCCCTTCTCCAATTTGATCGAGATCAAGATTTCATAATAACTAAATCTATCCAGATGAACTACTTTGAAAGTGTTGTGAAAAATCTTCTAGAGCTGCGTTGAATCCGGTATACAATATCATTTATCCTCTGGCTGTATAAGGACCTTTCCATGCTGAAGTTAATTTTGGAGACCTTTATTTCTTGCGCTGCGGGTTATATAGCCATACAATATCGTCCTGTTGAAATCCCGTAGAGTTAGCTCTGAGGTAGTAACGAGCTTTCATCCGGTCACTGGCTAGCGCAATCTTACTTCTAACGTTCTTATGAACTTCCAATAACCTTTCCTTCAGTTCATCCGCATACTTCTCCACGTTCGTGGTGTTGTCATCTGGATCCGAACGCCAAGTCACAAGGAAACCGTTATTCTCAACCAAATAAAATCTTCTATCGTGAAAGTTCGGTAGTGTTGTGAACTGCATTTCTATACGCCATTAGGGATAGCGGTATGTGCTGATCCCAATCTCTTTGATGTTCATCCACCACTTTCAAAAGGTGTTATTCAATGGTCTTATTGAATCTCTCGACCATCCGATCGGACTGCTGATGTAAAGCCGTTGTCCTAGTCTTGTGAATACCAAGCAGATCACACACCTTCTGAAACACTCATGACTCGAAGTTCCTTCCTTCCTTGGTCAGTGTGAAGCTCTAAGGGAATTCCAAATCTACTGAAGACATTATTGACTAATACTTCAGCTACAGTCGATGCTTCTTGATTTTGAATGGCAAAAACGAGTCATTTACTGAAATAATCCATCGCCACTAAAATGTACTTGTTATCCTTGTTCGTTTCAGGGAATGGGCCTGCAATGTCAAAGGCAATTCTTTCGAATGGAAGTCCAACGTTATATTGTTTCATTTTCCCCTTAGATCGAGTGCTTGGTCCCTGGCAGCACAAATTTTGACATTGTCGACACCATTTCTTGACATCTTCGCAATAATCCACCCAATAAAAACGATCTCTCAGTTTGCTCAAGGTCTTGCTAACTCCAAGATGGGCATAATCCAGCATAACCAACATCAGAGACAGCGATTTGTGACGTCACCGCAATAGTCCGGCTTTTGAATTGTGCTATATATGGTACTGCATATAGTTTTAGCATAAATAATAGTATTTATTGATATTTTCGCCAGATATAAATATGAAAAATATTACACACAAAGGTATTAAAAAATAACATTAACTTTTTATCGCGTTAAAGAGTAATAGCATTAAAATTTAGATCTAAAACACGAATATTAATATGAAATAAACTACAGCATAAGATGAACAGAATAAAATCCAGATAATAAAAAGCATGTCTTCAAAATTGCGTTAGCGAGTATTTAGCAACTAGTAATAATATACCTTGTAATAAAAAGTTTCCAAATATTAAAAAAATTTGAAAACTATACGTTCATCGACAATTATAAATAATTTGTAGTTCGATGTTCATCAAGTAACCGTCTCCATAAATCGTAAATAAAAAGATATCATTTTTTTTATATAAAATACTGAAATAAAGTAGGGGAGAACGGGTAACAATGAGACACGGGGAACAATGAGACAGATTGAATAGCTTAAACACTATTGGCTTGTGCTATGGCGCCATCTGTGTATAAAGCGGCAAAACATGCATAGTTTCTTATTTTATTGCCTTAACCTGTGCCTTAACCTTCTTGGTCAGTCGGAAGAGTTGTTTCAAACTAAGAGATTCGAAGCTCCGTTAAAACTAAAAAATAGTCGTGTGTGAAAATTCAATTTTTCTTTTTGTGTGTTAATGTAATATAGACCATAACCACAAATTACCTATAACAGATGCGAAAGAAAGCGACTGCATCGGAAACCGCTCGGCAAACCCGACACGCCTATTGAGTGGTGTAAATACACCAGTCGTTTAGTCCGGAAACCTATGCTGTGTCGTATTCGCTTGCTGGAATGACATAGTGCGTGGTTATATGTTTCTTTTTAAAAACGCGTGTAGGATTTTTCTTGAACTTTTGAACTGTATTTCTAAGTTTTGGTAATTTGTATATCTTATTTAAAATGGGATGCAAATGTGTTTATTTATAAGGGAAAAAAAGATATTTATAGTATAAAAAATTAATTTATTTAACAAAATTTAATAAAAATGTGACAAAATAGTTACCTTTCTATTGGTACTATCGGACTTTTTTCGACTATATAAATCTTTATTTGTAAACTTTAATACATAAAGTATTTTCAATCTAATAAATCATTTAATGATGTAAATAAGAGGAAATTTCTCACATGGGTGGTCAAATTTTATAGTTTTCATTATATCAAACAGCCTCTGAGAAATCTTTTCAACTCAAAATGCCTTTAATTATGTTTGACTGCATCATTAAAAAGGGTCTTCAAATACATCAATGTGATATTTGTCTAAAATTTGCAAAAGAATCCGAATCTCTGGATAACTCGAATTTTTTTACCCATTTAAAACCCTTTGATCATGAAAGTGGAAAAATTTGTTCATTTTATTTACAGGCTGGAAAAATTATTTATATTAAATTTTGATGAGTTTTGCACTGAAGAAAACATTCAGAGGCTGTTTGATATAATAAAAACTATAGAATTTGACCACCCATGTGAGAAATTTCCTCTTATTTACATCATTAAATTATTTATTAGATTGAAAATATTTTATGCATTAAAGTTTACAAAAAATAAAGATTTATATAGTCGAAAAAAGTCCGATAGAACCAATAGAAATGTAACTATTTTGTCACATCTTTAATTAAATTTTGTTAAATAAATTAATTTTTTATACTATAAATATCTTTTTTTTTCCTAATCTCCTACGAGCTGATATAATATGACGAGCAATCTATTAAATTACTGTGAGATTATACAGAAAAGTCCACAGACTTCGAGACATAGGAAAATCAAGTCCATTTAGCGTGTGTCCAAATTTTGACAAGTTTTCAAAAATGACAGTTTTGTTTAGACTGACGTTTAATTTCACCTGACTTCTCGGTGAATGATTTCTTTTTATGGGGGTACATAAAATCTAAAATTTACGGCCATGAAGAAATTCAAAACTTGGAGCAGTTAAGGCAGAAAATATTTAATGCCTTTGACACTGTCACCCCTGATATGTTATCCAATGTGAGGAGGGGATTTTATGATCGTTTGGGTTATTGTTTAATGCAAGAGGGAGGCACTTTTGAACAATTTTTGTAATTTTTTAAATTTCATTATCCTGTTTTTTTACCGTTTACCCATTACCTACCTTGACGAACATGGGAAAACGAAGGTCCTTTTCAGGACCACAAATATTTTGATTGAGAAAATTGGTAACTTTTTTTTGGATTAAAAAACAAAAGTTGTTAATATAATACCAATTTAAAAGTGTTTTAGTAGTTTTAATACACACTATGATATAAAATTTATTATTATTATAATGTACATTATTAATACTATTGTTCATTCGAAATGGCATTAAGGCCCAATTGCAACAATGATTTAAATTATTCTTAAAGATAAGTAGAGCTTAGAATGAGCTGTATTTATATTTACTTTAATATTCACCTTAAATTTGACTGATACAATTTTTGAATTTGAATTGTTTTTAATGATACCACAGATTAGGTATCCTATAAGTATACAGATAAAAATCCTGTCCCTAATTCGTGGTACGAAAATTGTTTTTTATGACGATGTGCAAACGAGTCAAATTTCATGTGCGCAAAAATAAACTCGCCTAAAATAACAATAAACAGCGTAATAGAGAGATATCGCTAAACCGAATAGCGTGCATGGACGTTAATAAGGCCAGGTGTTATTTCCTTTACGTGAGGTGGTATTAACTCTCTTCATTTATAGTTATCGGATCGGAAAGAATTCTGATCGCGTCGCGTCCGCTATTTAAACTTAACCTAACTTTGAATTTAAAACTTTGAAATTGTTTTGTTTACTAGGTATTTTAAAACTAAAGGGCTAAAGTGCTTATTTCCAGTGCTTTATTGTTCAACGTCTGCCAGTGGATTTATGGCAACAAGCAACAAATTCTCTTAGAAGGGCTAAGTCGTCATCTGCTGTAAACCTAAGACTCTTTATAGGTTCTTTAGTATTGGAAGAGGTGGAATCCATATTTTGGGCCATATTTATTTAATTAAAACTAATCCCAGCTACTTAAATATCAAATTACCTAATAAAACTAAAGCAATAATTTAAAACAATTCAAACATAACCTAAAATAAAAGATCTCGCCGGCCGGCTCCGGTTGTCAAATACCCGCACATGCCCATTTAAGCAATTTTTAAACGTTATCAGAGGTTATTTAGAAAGAGCGCTTGGTGTAATTGATCCGCAAATTACGTCAGGAGGTAACGTTATTAGCGGGTGTTGCGTTAAAAATTGACTGGCGTATATCGTAACCCAAGACCCTAACCATGTTAAGGTACGCGTAAATACTGACGATGCTATTCGGTTTTCCGATATCTCTCTAATAACTGTGCCGGTCAGGCGCTGTGCACAATTTTAGAGGCCATAAGTGGGCGTGCTGTGTGCGCAAACTAGTCACCTAACTAGTGCCCGATTCCGGAAATTGGAACCACGAAAAACAATAAAGAAAAAACAAAGATTATAATCTGTGATGATACTAACAATTTTAGTTCAATTTTTAATAAAATTTATTTAATATTAATAGAAATCCAAGAGATTTGAAACCTCTTTTAGCGATTTATAACATTCTCAAATGAATTACAGGTGCCCTTATTTTCTATGAAAATCACACAGCTTTTTTCATAGTCGCTGCAGTTGCTATAGCTATAAAAAACTAATTTTTTAAGGTGTGAAAAACAAATAATAACCCAAACTATACATTGATGCGGATTGTCTATGAACTCTTTCTGAAGGTCACAGAAACCTGAACGCGTAATTCGGTGTTCTTTCGCATCTGTTGTAGTTAATTTGTGCCATAATTTTTTGACAATACGTAAGGATTGTTAAAGGTAAGTTTTCGTATTTAGATCAGGATTATTTTAATGTACACCTAACCTTTACGCAAATAAAGCCACATCGTACTTACGGTTAACAATAAGACAGTTCTTTTTGGGTAACAATGAGACGTGTCTCATTGTTCCCCAAACTGCATAAATATAGAAACGATTTAAAGTTTTATGTTTGATTTGAAAAGTTCTTCTTTAAAAAAAACTGGTGACATTTGAGTTCTTAACAATAATTTATATTTACCTACGCACAAAAAATACATGTAAAGGATAAAAAGTGTCAATTTTTTTCAATATGCGATTTTTACTGTAATATTTTGCTAATATCTGCTACAAAATTATTAACTCTCATTCGGTTCGTCTGGAACTGTTATATTTAATGCAGTCCCTTTTTCTTGCAGACCAAAATGCCCAGATTTCCCAAAAGAAAATCAACCAAGGGTTCGTTTTCTGAAGAAGCTATGAGGGAGGCAGTTACTCTAGTGCTCGACGGAAGATCTACTCGTTCGGTGGCAAAAGAAACAAGACTGTCACATGCTACTTTGGCGAGATACGTAAAAAAACAAAAAGAAAATGTTGGAAAAATAATTAGAATGACTCCCAACTATAGCGTTATTAAATTTTTTTCCAAAGAACAAGAAGACAGCTTGGCAGAATATGTTTTGACTTGTTCCAAAATGTTTTATGGTTTATCCATGGTTGAAGTAAGGAAACTGGCATACCAAATGGCGGCTAGAAATGATATAAAGTGTCCTGATAAGTGGAAATAACTGGAAATTGCCGGTATTGAGTGGATAGATGGGTTTATGCATAGACACAGAAATTTGTCTATGAGATTAGCAGAAGGTTGCAGTTTATCGCGTGCTACTTCATTCAATGAGCATAACGTGTCAATCTTTTTTGACAATCTACATAAGATCCTTAACGAAAACCCAGCACTCGCAGATGGCAGTAGAATTTTTAATCTAGATGAAACTGCTACAAAAACAGTTCTAGGAGAATCACGTGTGGTTGCAGAACGAGGGAGTAAACAAGTTTGCCGTGTTACTAGTGCTGAGAAAGGTACGTTGGTACGTGCATCGTGAGTGCATCTGGAAATACAATTCCACCGGCTATGGTCTTTCCAAGAGTGCATTTTAAAGACCATATGCTTACTGGGGCTCCTTTTGGTACCTTAGGATTAGCCCAACCTCCGGGTTGGATGACCGCAACACTTTTTATTGATGTCATGAGACATTTTATTCGGCATACCAATAGCTCTACGGATAATCCTACATTATTAATATTCGACAATCACGAGAGCCATTCATCATTGGATGCAATAAGACTGGCGAAAAGGTCTGATGTTAAACTTTTAACGTTGCCGCCTCATTCGAGCAATAAAATGCAACCCCTTGATGTAGCAGTATTTGGTCCGTTTCAGACTTATTATCGAGCTGCTTATGATTCATGGATGACAAGAAATCCAGGGAAAACATTCACAATTTATAATGTCGCAGAATGTGTTGGAATATCTCACGCAAAAGCTATGACCCCAGAAAATATTCAGAGCGCTTTCAAAAAAACAGGAATTTATCCTTTCGATAGGCATGTTTTTAATGAAGTGGACTTTTTACCAAGCAAAGTAACTGATCGTCCTGATCCTTCTATTAATTCAGAGATTGCCAATCCAGAGCTACCGGGAACATCATCAAGCTCACTCGAACCGCAAACCCCAATAAAAGATTTTGTTAATAAATCTTTTATTGGCAAAATAATTCGAAAGGGTTGGAAAAAGGGTAGAAGTTTTATACCTACTGATACTCCTGAACTGCAGCGTTTGGAAGAATCTAAAGGTGGTAAGCCATCGCATAACTCAGTGAAGCAAGTGAAGCGAGCCGTTTTCGCAGATGATAACAAAACTGACTTATACGACAGTGTCTCAGAATCAAATGCATCAGATGAAGAGATTGATATAACAGAGTACGTTAGGAAACCATCTGAGAAGGGAGATTATGTGTTAGTTGAATTTGTTAAAGGCGTGTTTTATGTTGGACACATTCTGACCGAGACGAATGAAGAAAATGAGATGGAAATTTTCTTTTTCCGAAAATTTAATAAAACAAGCGGCTTTGTTGCACCTCAAGAAATTGACATTTGCGTAATGAATACAAATTGTATTATCATGGTTTTACCAAAGCCAACCCCAGTTGGTACAACAAAACGTCAACAGACAACGATTCACTTCGAAATTGATCTTACCAAGTATAATGTTCGCTAGTTTTTTTTCTGTTTTTATATTTTTATATTAAACTTAATAAATAATGTTCATTCGACTAGATGCTTTTTATTTTATTTTAAACATTAATAGTACATAGGCAGTCTAATTTTAATGTGTCTCATTGTTCCACTTGCAGTGTCTCATTGTGTACTATATTGGGGAACAGTGAGACATATACAACCTATTAACAGTTTAGCAGTCGTACGATAAGGTTGTGTTACCGTTCGTGCGTTTTGTCTGCCGGCTATTGAACGTTTGTTTTGTTTTGATTTGACTTGTTTTTGTTCCTGACCCGAAATCAACTCAAAGTTCACTGTTCGTTTAAACTTGACTTTGTTTACTTGTGTTAGTTTTTTGCAACCTTAATTGATAATTTTTCGGCGTACTTTTTTCCGCTGTGCGTGAGTTTTAGCTTGTTTACACTTCCGAATTTTATTCAGCTGTCATCGACTTTTATTAATATTATCAATCATTTACATTATTATGGCTGAATTTAAGTGCGATTCTTGTCAAAAAATCCAAAAGGACAGTTATAAGGTTCGCTGTAGTGGAGAGTGTCGAAGAAGTTTTTGTATGACCTGTACAGGACTGGATAAGGCAACAACAAAGGTGCTATGTCAACAAAAGTACCACAATGTTAGATTTTTCTGCACTGTCTGCGATTCCCCTACATTAAAATATGTTCATGATAGAATTACACAGCTTCAAGAATGCCAGGTCCAACCAGAAATCATCGAAGCACTAGGATTCTGTTTAAAAAAAAATATGGACATTTTTCCAGTCATAACTGAAATGTATGACATGCTGAGTGACAACGATTCCACGAAGTGGAAAATTTTACTCAAGAAAATTGATGACATATCCAGGATATCAGATACCACACAAGAATCCTTATTTAAGTCAATAAATGAGATAAAGCAAGACACATTCAATTTATCATCAATTTTAATGGACAACCATGATGTGTCTGTTAAAGTCCAAGTTCATGACCCATCTAAGGAAGAAATGGCGAAGGAAATGGCTGACCTTAGGCAGAGCGTTAAACAAATGTCGCTCACATTAGAAAAGCTTGTTACAAGGGATAAGACCTGTACAAATCATAATATGCAGCGGAAAAAATCCATTTCAACGCAGACGGGCCCTATAGATCACCAAAATAGTACAGCTTTTATAGATTTGCCAAAAAAAATAGTTTCACCCGAAATAGTGTCATCGCAACCTCCTAAGGCCGCCATAAGAGAAGACTGGAATTATGTGGTGGTGTCCAGAATTCCACCTCCTTACACAGCGAATCAACTTGCGCACTATGTTAAAGAAAAACTAGGAACCACCGATTTCATCAGATGCTTTCCAATGCTGAAAAATAAGGACAGTTCCCATTCCGATTTCAAAATTGGAGTGCAAAAGAGGTGTCACTTAGTACAGCTTAAGGACATAAATATGTGGCCGCCGGGAACCATAGTAGATTCAACCTCAACATCCTTAAACCAAGCTTCGTTAACTTCTTCGGCTAAACCTGCTCAAAATCTCAATATAAACATCATTGAGAACCGCAAGCTATCTCACCTACTTGACCCACCACTGGTAACTATTCCAAGGCATGTAAGAACTATTAAGATTGGTTCTGACAGGGAAGCTATAGCTGCTTGCAAGTCCCTGGCGATGGAAAATCCAGAAATTATTGTGCAGGGAAGTACGAAGAGAGATGGTTTGTTAGTTATGGACCCGATGACTCCACCTATAGTACGGCTGTCTCAGGACTCAGATGCGGTAAATGGACGTTACGTGTTGGCCAGGTTGAGGGACCCCTCCATTTTGAAATCTCTTAGGCTATTCCTTGCATCTCTTCACGACCAACCATCCAGTGTGTGTTTTGAAGGACATACTAGTACCAGCATCAAATTGATGCTTGCATCAGAAGGGCTACCTAGTGACCTGGACTCCTTGCGTAAGTTGTATGCATAGGCTTCCACAACGCCTATGGTATTGGTTCAACTAAAGTTGATGCAGATCTTTCAGCTTTCAGGTCATTCTTTCCTGCGGAGAGCCTTCTACGACTTAAAAAGATTAGGGAAAGTCATGGCAAATATTATTCCAGTAGCTCCCCAAATAAGAGTAAAAATTTTTAGGTGAATTGCTCGAACAGAGGATCAAGCACCCTCTGAAAAATTAAGCGATAGCAAGCTTGGTCTATTCCTTATTAATATTCAGTCCTTAAGACATAAAACAGATGAATTATATCTTTAACTAGAAGAACTTGAATTTCCAGATATCATTGCCATAACTGAGCACTGGTTAAATTTTGATGAGCCTGTGTTTGTTAAAAATTATACCACAGTGGCCAGATTTAATAGAACAAATTTTTCTCATGTAGGTACTATGATAATGTCTTTAAACAACGACTTTTCCGAGGTAACTAGGTACAATGCCTTGTTATCTGAAAAAGTATTCGAATTTTCCATTGTCCACCATAATGCTTACGACCTTTACATTATTTGTATTTATAGAACACCTGACTCTGACGTGCAATTATTCTGTCATAATCTACTAAGCTTGCTTGAGTCCCTGCCCTTAAAAAGAAAATTAATTTTGTGTGGTGATCTTAATATTGACTTTCTTAGTGTATGTACTGCTCAGGAGTTTTTCAGTCCATTTTTGATTCTTTTGGAATAGCCATGCATGTAGGCTCACCTACCAGAATATCCAATACCAGTTCTAGTACTATAGACTATGTTGTGTCATCTTTTGATCCTAACTACATCGCCTGCAACGTCTTTAGCTCGGGTCTCTCTGATCATGAAGCAGTTTTAACTGAATTTTCGATGAAGTCCAAAATCAAAAATGCCCCTCGTAAATTATGCCGTATTTTTTTCAGAAAAGAATGCTCAAAAGTTCAGCCACTTATGTAAAACAACCAACTGGGATACTAGCTCTTATGATGTCGACACCGAATTTTTGTATTTACGTAAAAACATTAACCAGTCTAGCATTCAAATCCTTTCCTCTTAGGCCTATAAAAAATAAGCATAATAAACCTTGGACCACTAAAGGTCTACGCATATCTTCTAAAAACATGCGTTCATTATCTCACTTAAAAAAATTCTCAGACAGTCTTTTCTTCGACAATTACGTAAAACTATACAGAAAAATTTATCACAAGACTATAAGAGCCGCTAAGGACCTTTATTATAATAGGAGAATAGTCAATTCTGGTAATGTTGCTAAAGAAACATGGTCTATCGTGAATGAGTTGAGAAACAAAGCTTTTCTTCGTCTAGCAATATCTCTACCTCACCTGAGAACCTTAACGATTACTTTGTAAATGTAGCGAAAAACTTAACTAATACCATATGTCCTCCTCATGATCCACTTTCTTATCTCTCTAATGATATTGTAAACTTACACAGTTTCTTTTTTTCGCCCGTAGTTTTAGAAGAACTTCGCAGTGCAATTAATACCATCAAAAATAAATCCTCTTCTGGGACCGACGGGCTAACTTTAAAAATGTTTTCGAATCTGCCAGAAAGCACTCTGAATCACCTAACAACTTAATAAATATAAACATGTCGTTTCAAAATGGTATTTTTCCAAAATGTCTTAAGACGGCAATGATCATTCCTCTGCATAAAGGAGGAGACAAAGATGAAGCTTCTAACTATCGCCCAATTGTACTCCTTCCAACGCTGTCTAAGATCATAGAAAGGTTGGTTAAAAGAAGGCTGGTATCTTTTCTGTTTAAGAACAAAATACTTACTGAATATCAATTTGGATTTCTAAGCAGCAAGTCCACAAATGACGCTATGTTTTCCCTCCTTAATAAAGTTTACTCCAGCCTAAACAACCATCATTCTACAGCAACAATTTGTTGTGATTTTTCTAAGGCGTTCGATTGTGTAAATCATAAGATCTTAATTAATAAACTGCAGCACTATGGGTTCAAGGGGATCATCTCTCGAATGGTTTAAGTCGTATCTGAGCAACAGAAGTCAACTTGTGAGGGTGGATACCACGTTGTCTTCTAGCAAGCCAATATAATGTGGAGTACCACAAGGCTCAGTACTAGGCCCCATTTTGTTTCTTCTTTTTATTAACGACATTGCTAACATAAACATCAGTGGCAAAATATGTCTTTTTGCGGACGACACTAGCTTCACTTGGAGCAACAAGGACATCACGGCACTTCATAGGATTATATCAAATGACTTAATCACCATTAAATCTTGGTGCGATTCGAACCTCCTGTGTCTCAACATTTCTAAAACTAAAGCTTTGTCGTATAAAAACTCGTTGCAGCCTTTTGTACTTAACAACACCACCATTGACGAGGTAAAATCTGTAAAATTCTTAGGGCTTGTTGTGGACAATTCTCTGAAATGGGACATACATATCGAAGCTTTGTCGAAAAAATTGAGCTCTGCCTGTTTTGCATTAAGGTCTGTTTCTAAGGAGCTTAACTTGTCAGTGACTAGAACTGTTTATTATGCACTTTTTGAGTCGCACCTCAGGTATGCCCTTCCATTCTGGGGTACGTGTTGTGCGACTCAATTTGACCGCATCTTCAGGCTTCAGAAGAGAGCTGTTCGATATTCACTGGGACTAAACAGCAGAACTCATTGCCGGGACTTTTTTAAAAAATTAAAAATATTGACTCTTCCTTCCTTATTTATATTTGAATCCGTTTGCCTAATACGTAAACATGTATCAGCTTCTCAAGAAAGGCTATCTCACACTTATCCACTCAGGAACGCGGAGCAAGATCTTTATCTACTTACCCCACGCTCAGAGTTAGTTAAAAGTTCAACATTATACAACTCGAAAAAAATGCACAATCACCTGCCATTTGAAATCAAATCCATAACATCATTTTTTTCATTTCGCAAAGCATTGAACTCTTATTTACTAGACAAGGCTTTCTACGCCGTAAATGAATTATATTTTGAAAATCAAATTTTATCTTGTAAACACGACTGGTCTAATGTTTGCTATTGCTATATTTACTAATGACATCGAAATGAATTTATTTAGAGGTCATTGATATTTTAGTATAAACTAGCTAAATATTTTTTGAATATTATTTTTATTTTTTGTTCTTTGACATTATAAACATTTATAAATGTTTATTTTAACAATAAGACTGACAATATTATTTATATAATGTTTTGTATTATCTCTTGTTTGTTTGTTTGTGTACCTTGTTTTTTTACTTTGTTTGTTTGTTTATCTTTGTCTACAAATTGAAAAATTTTTTGACAATAAAGGCATTTATTATTATTATTATTATTAGAGAGATAATAAATAAAATGATCTGTGTGAATAAAACTAAACTTTTATATATTTTTTTCATACATTAATACAACGTACATTTCCGTAAAATTCAGTAAAAGCACATTTTGTCTTCTTTGAATATTCTAAAGCTCATAACAAAAAAAGTGTCTCATTGTTACCCGGTCTCCCCTACAATTCATTTAATTTCTTTAAAATATATTTCCATTTCATAATAATAATATATCTTTCATAATAATAATTTTCCAAATTTATTTCATCCTGAACTTCCAAATCTTGTTTTCGTTCATCGGGATGTTTAAACGGATATACTGTATGATTTCAACCAAAATGGGACCCTGTATATCGCAACAGGGACCGGGAAGACGAGCGGTTTTATACTAGGTAATGCTACGCTATTGCAATAAATTCCAGTATCAAATCTCTGCTATTCGATAGAAAGTGTCACTCTGAATAGACTGACATATCATAGTCAATTTTTGACATTTTCGCATATGGTTTATTTGAAACATAACTTGCGGTTCGTAACGAAAATTCGACTTGAAACTTGAAATACCAAGTGTATGTATTATCAAATTATTCGTAAAAATATGCTTTTTCCAAATACGCTAATGAGCCACCCTCGTTCTATTGGATTGAATTGAGATATGATTAAAAATGTGATTTGAGCATTTTACTAACTGGTCAGGACAAGACACTAAAAACATTAGACCATCAAATCTATTTTTCCAAGACTCATTGATGAAGAATTAGTGTTTTAACATAGCTATGGCACTCTAGATCGAATTTTAAAATACAATTTTTTATTAAGCGAGAATGTTAAAAGTTGACATATATGATATGATATTCTATTCAGAATTCCACACATACCAATACATACTCTTACTACGGTTCTCAATTATCTAATTCTGTGATCTAATTCTTTATCCAGTTCTTAAAAAATCTCAAAAGAACTATTTTTTAAGGTGGTTCACCTCTATAACTTTTTATTTTTTCAGATAAAGAAACGAGATTTGGTACATCAGTATACGACATAAATCAGGATTGATACACGTATTCAATTGATTTGTATTGAATCCTGTTTCACCGCAAATAACTCCAACTTTTGATTTTTGAATGACACTGTTTTTTAAATGATCTTCTGTCCTTCAATACTGGGACGTAAATCCTCTCATTGCTCTTAAGGGGAGGTCCTCGTATATTTTATTTAAACGTATTTGCTCGCCCCTGTCAACGTTCCTGTTGAAGTTTATGAATCTAAAATCAACCAGAGACAAAATCAACAAAACATCCTGCGTATGTGTGTGTCTCTGCTGCGTATAAACCTTAGACTGGTATAAACCTGTGGTATAAACGAACTTTTCACCGACCGTAACGTCACTAACGTCGGGCCCCCAAAATAATAAATCCCATGTTAAACTCTTCATTCCACTAAAATTTATGTTGGCACTAAAAACTAAGTAAAGATGCTATTTCCTATAGGTATCTGGTTAGGTTGAAATTTTTTAACATGTTTCCGAAGCACACTAAAATGCACAAAACTTAGATTACTTTCACAGCAAGCACTCTGCTATTAGCTGTGCTATTAGAAACATTGGTATTTGTTAGCATTTCACTTTTTTTTGCTTTATTTAGTATTCTTATTACTATTAAAAACGTTCTAACAAAATTAACCAAATGAAAATTAGACTTTGAAATAAACCGTAAAAATAAACGTCTTTAGTTTACCTATGGAGGCATTTTAATTAAAACCCTCCATAAGTTTAGCTAACATTTGAAAATCGTGAAATTAAGGGACGACAAACGGCAACATTGACGGGTGCCAGAGTACTCTAGTGGGACCATAGAGATAAAAGTGGGACGTAGATAGTGGAGATAACTAACGTCTACTAGTCAACTCTGGTACCCGACAATGTTGCCGTTTGTCTCTTAATGTCATGATTTTGCCAGCAAAAGCAAGCAAAAGTTCATTTTTACAGTTTATTTCAAAATTATTTATTTATTGTTATTTGGTTATTGGTTTTTGATTCTTTATTTGGTTATAACGTTTTTACTAGTAATCAGAATACTAAACAAAGCAAAAGTAAGTGAAATGAATACCAAGTTTAGTGCGTTTTAAAATGTGCTTTGTAAAAATGTTATAATTTTTTAGACTTTAGCAAAACTGAAATATCGCATTTTGCTGCGAACTCTGTAACAAACATTTTAGTGTTAAGAAGAGTTTAACATGGCATTTAAAATCACATGCACAAATGGCTCAAGGTAATTGATCAAATTATCAAAAAAGTAAGGCAGGTCAAGAGTAAAAAGTGGGTGCACATTATCATACACGTATCGTTTCCGTCCCGTAGCGTTTCTGTTCCACTAACCATTCCAAGCGTTTCAGTTTGCTTCAGTAAAGTGGTGATTTTCCTGTAAATAACATGTGCAATTGCCGTTCTACTGGGTGTAAATTAAACAAGACAAAATTCAGTAAGAATAAGCCTTGCAATATATTCAGTGTTAGAAGAATTAATACAATTTTCGACAAGATCCGCATCTACCCGCATCCGACAAAATTGTTTAAGACTTGAGTATACTAAACGGAAACGTTACGTGTTACGTGTATGATACATGATCTAGTCACTATTAAAACCACTATTCTTTGGAATAAGATCAAACAACTATTGGAAAATATCTCGAAAAATATTCAGCATAGAGAATATGAACCAGTTTAAAGCAATTGAAAATATTGCTGGTTCTACTGGACCAACATTAAAAGCTCTCTAGGATATAGATATAATAAAGATGCAAACGATCCTGGCAACAAAAACATTATTCAAAAAGAAGACTTTTTAGCACAAAAAACAAGCTGAGATAAACCCTTAGAACCAGAAAGCTTTTATTAAACTACCTAAACCAGAAAAAAATAGCTCTTAATTTAAAAACATTGTTTATACATTGACTTTTATTTATTAGATAAGTTAGTATTAACGCATTATTACAGATTAAATTCATCCGCATTTTTGGAAGCCTTCAGATTTTCATTTTTAGATGGTTTGTTTAATGTTCATTCTGAATAAAAATCTGTAAATGTAAATCTAATACTTTATGAAAAGTCATTTTTACTAATATATTTTATACTTTTATAAACGAAATATAAGAGTATTCAACATTAGAGTATAACCATGGGAGTATAACAGAATAAACAACCCACCACAACTTGGCAACATTGTTGGGTCCACGAGGTGACCACGTAGACCAGTGATTCCCAAAGTGGTCCAGATGGACCCCCAGGGGTCCACGGGAGACTTGCTGGGGGTCTACGTAGGCGTGAACAAAAAATGGGGGTCCATAAGATGTTAATGGGGGTCCACGAAAATTTATCTGCTTTTGATAGTAAAGAGCAAAAATGTAAGCATAGTTTTTATAAGGGCCTACCTACATTGTTTTAAGTACCTATCTAAGCAGATAATATTTTAATAAAGCAAGCGACTGTTACTTGTCCAAACTTGCGTATTCGATATTACGTACAATTTCGTGTACAGACTTGCAAAGCGCTATCCGCCCGACAATGCTTAATGCTTGTTCAGACATGAACTTGATCACCACTATAAATACTTGATGCCAAAGGCAAACGCATTCATTTGTTTCCGGAATTTCGAAAAAAGGCGGAATTTGGAAAAAAAGTTGTGAGAAAATTTATATCTGTGTTTGCTAGTGCCGGAGAAAAGTAAGTAACCTACCTTTTTTTGTTATAGTACTTAAGTATTTTGTTTACGTGTACTAGTCGGTTGATCACAACGGCCTGTATAGATAGGTAACTTAGTAACTTACAGATATTTTAATTGTCCTCTTTCGATTTGAAGACAAACACAGCACGTTTTATTCAATTGTTTTTTCACGAGAGAAACACTGCCTCTCTAAAAAGGCCGAATAAGCAATATTGCAGAGCAATTAATTTTGTAATCTTTCTTGCAAATAACTACTAATTTTATAAAACAGTAATTTCATAATCATTTTAAATTGGTTTTGAAGTAACTATTTTATCAAAACTATTCCTTTTCGGAAAGAGCGAGCGGTGCGCGGGCGACGGGAAAAGGGCGGGGCTTGGACTTCGATGCCAGTTTGTCACGTTTTAACAATGAAGCCGCAGACAAAAAATACGCAAATACACGGAGCGCGTGAACTCATTGATTTAATAAAATGTTAGTTATCGTTTTTATGGACAATTTTGGGATTTCGACTTTTTATTTTTTCCTACACAAATATGATCAGTATTCGATACTGAGTACACCAATTTTTATTTATACTATTAAAAATTAGTGGTAAATTATGTACTTTAAAATTGATACCGTTTTGTGAAAACGTCTGTATTTGTCTCAGCGGTTTATTAGTTGGTCCCTTTACAAGCCGTAATTCTATTTCCGCGTGCTGACAAAGGCTGCGGTGTGATACCTATATTCAGAAAAAACTTGGTTACTAAAACATTTTTTTTACAGGTAAGGTAACTGACACGAAACATGGCTACAGCAAAGAAAAAATGTCGACAATATAGTATCGATTATTTGAAATATGGTTTTGTTCCATCAGAGGCAGACAAACAATTGCCCATGTGCCTATTATGCAACAAAGTTTTGAGCAATGACTCTATGAAACCATCAAAGCTCGAAGATCATCTAAAAAGGTGTCATACTGATAAAATAGGTAAAGATTTAAAATATTTTCAAACATTGAAAGAAAAATATGGAAAGAGACCCACCATGCACAGTATGTTCGCTTCAACATCTCAAAGTAACGATGATGGCTTGCGGGCATCTTACAATATCTCATTACTTATAGCAAAATCTGGAAAACCGCACACTATCGGAGAACAATTAATTTTACCCGCTGTTGAAGAGGTTTTAAAAACTGTTTTGCACAAATCTCCATTTGACGTACTAAAAAGAATTCCATTAAGTAACAATACTGTACAAAGACGCATTGATGAAATGAGCTCTGATATCGAAAGCTTTTTGTGCAATCATCTGCAAAAAACTCATTTTTCTATACAACTGGACGAGTCAACGTTACCCAGTAATGAAGCATTACTATTGGCATATGTCCGATTTATTGTTGAGGAAGAAATTCACGAAGAATTGCTATTTGCCAGAACTTTGGAGACTGACACTAAAGGCGAATCAATATTTAATGTCCTGAGTAATTTTTTTACGGAAAAATCGATCCCATTTACAAACATTATTTCAGTGGCAACAGACGGAGCTCCTGCAATGGTCGGGCGATATCGTGGGTTTATAAGTCATCTCAAAAGAATTATACCAGGACTTACAGCTATTCATTGCGTAATCCACCGACAACATCTTGTGGCAAAACATTTAAGTGACAGGTTGAACCAATCTCTTCATTTTGTAATAAAAGCTGTCAACAAAATCAGAAGCAATGCATTGAATACGCGTTTATTTGCTCAATTGTGCGACGAAAATGATGAAGACTTCCAACGACTGCTCTTACATACTGAAGTACGCTGGTTGTCGAAAGGTGCATGCTTAACGAGATTTTACTCTGTTTTCGATTCCATATTAGAGTTCTTAGAAAGTAGAGATCCAGATTTAAAAGAAAACTTGATCAAATTCAAAGCAGACATTGCGTATTTGACAGATTTGTTTAAAAAATTTAATGATATTAACTTGCAGTTACAAGGGGACAGCCTGAATTTAATAAAAACAAAGGGGATAATTTCGGCTTTTCTTGGGAAATTGAAATTTATGAAGCAAAACATTAGTCGGCGCGAATTCTCTCAATTTCCAAACTTGTCGCAGGTAGAATGTATTGATGAGGATATCCATACCTACAGTCAACATTTAAGTGCTCTGCATGATGACTTCAAAACCAGGTTTGAAGATATACTGACGATGGATATACCACCATGGATCATAAATCCATTTGATGAAACGGAAGTGGCCAATGTTGTATTACAAGAGGAGCTGCTCGAGCTAAGCACTAATGAGGAGCTGAAGGTGAAATTTAGAAAAGGCTACCCAACATTTTGGCTGCAAGCAGAAATACCCGAAAAATATCCTGGACTGTGGGAAATCGCAAGGAAATTTTTAATAGCTTTTCCCTCGTCATACCTTGTCGAAAGGAGTTTTAGTGCCGTTACAAACCTCTTAACAAAAAAAGGAGCAAATTAAACATCACAGAGCGGGGATTTGCGGTTATTGCTCACAAAAATAAAGCCAAACATTGATCGTTTGCTGACACTCCATCAGATACATCCTTCCCATTAATTAAAATTATGACCTGAACCTATATTACCTTAATATTTTTTCTTGTAATTCTATTCTTTTAATAAATAAAGTGATATAAAATGTACCATTTTTCGTTTTTATTTTACATATCGGAATATAGGGACAGAACTCAGAAGTGACACAATTTTTATTTTTTGGCGACTTTAAGAATGTGGTAGAAATGTAGCAGCAGGGGGTCCACCGAAACCAGTAAAATTTTGAAAGTGGTCCACGAGAAAAATAAGTTTGGGAACTACTGACGTAGACGCTAGCCTACGCTAGTGATGCTACTTAACAAGGCTGCCAGATCTCACGATTTTGTATCAAATCTCAGGATTTCACGCTACGTGCTCAGAATCTCACAATTTTTTACGTTTTACCAATTAAAAAATACTTTTTTCAGAAATATTAAAATATCGGAGTTAACTAAAATGCGAAGTTCCTATTCATAAATAATAATAGCTCCCGTATGTAGCGTTTAATGCCTTGGGAGTAGCAAGGTACAGCTTGCCATACTAGAGCCGTTCGGTATACAACGAAGGTAATGTGGCTAGCATCAGGAGCGGATACAGGAATTTATTTTAGGGAGGGCCCAAATAAAACGTAATGTAGTATATGTTTTTTAGATCACAGTTTTTAACCCAAAAGCCTAATATTTAACCCAACTTATAGATTTTATGGGGGGCTTGGCCTCATGGCCCCACCTCTGTATCCGCCACTGGCTAGGACTACGCTTCAACCGTCTATATTATTACCTCAGGATTGTGAATTTACTTGTGAATGATTGTAAAATTACTCATTTAAGGCTGAATCGACCTCGATACCCAAACTATTTTTATTTTAATAAAAATAGTCGGCTGATGAAATGCCGGGTGTAAGGATTCGAACCCACAACCTTTAGATTGGTATACGAGAGCTGTACCTCTACGCCACCGGGCACCTAGTTCCTATTCATGAGCTTGTTAAATAATGCTCTAATCTATATATCTATATATCTATATATCTACATATATAAAATGCTAATGTTTATCTGTGTCGTCTCTACTGAAGTAACGACTTGCTCTAGAAAGTTGCTTTTTTTTACTAAAAGATAGCTAATTGGCTCTTCTAAAATCTGTCGTCGCCGGAATTTTTGTTTTTCATTTAATTAAAAAAAAGTATTTTTTTCCTGATGTCGATGTTGTGGCGGATGCGCCAGGCTTCAACCCATATAAAATAAAGTATTTAAAATATTTTTGAATTTTCCATTAATACCTAAATACTGCGATGGTAAATGAATAAGTAAAATCTCCAATCCCGACAACACGATAACGTCGTAAATTCCATGTCTTTCAAATTCGGGAAGCCTGCTATTCATCAGTGGTTTTTCAGTACAATATTTCATAACGGAAATTTTTACCCTTTCAGTTAAGACACTTTTATTTTATGAATTTTATTTAGAGATATAAAAAGACATTTATATATCTGTTATCTTTCAGTTAAGACACTTCAGACTGAAAGTCTATTATACAGAAATTAAGAAAATAAAACTGTCCAAATTCATAGATTCTTTTTTATTATTCTAATATTGAAACTTATTTAACAATTAAAAATTAAATATGTATATACAGGATGCGTCTAAATCTCTCGCTAAATGCACATATTTTCAGGGTTGGTCTATTTCGATGAAAGAGACATATTTTCTCTTTACTGTTTTTGAACTCCAAAAAAAACCAGTTATTCCAATTTGAAAATTTAAAAAAATATATTTTTGGTTAACTAAAAATTTAAAAATTCTCCAATTTTTTTTCGAAAAATTCCAAATTTTCAATTTTTTCTTTTACGAAAAAAACTCAGACGTGTTTTTGGGGTCAAAATATACTACCACTAAAAATATTTGCGCTTATATAAGACTCACTCTGTATATATTTTCCTATATTTCCTTTCAAATTGGCGCTTTTCTGACATCTCATGCTTTCTCACGATTTCTAATGACCAATCTCACGAATTTCTCTCGAATCAATCTGGCACCACTGCTAGTTGGATTTGCCTTTTATGTGTTATGTAGTTTTTAGAGGTGGGCCAGTCTGCGATTTTTGTGGAGCTGCTACGCTCTGCGACTGCTCCAATAAAAGGACTGTGACAAGTAGCAGCGATTTTTCGGAGCAATTAACCTATAAATTAAAAATGTAGTTTTATAGGTTAATTGCTCCGAAAAATCGCACTCGGTGTTCGGCACCGTTCGTTGCATTTACTAAAAAAGTACAGGACTATAGGTGTGATTATGATAGGCAACATCATCGTCTAGTTTTTATTTATTTATATCGTATGATCGAAAAAACGGCGTCAGCGATAGCTATGAAATGAAGATTGCTGGCATTTTATATGTAAAATTTATGGGGAATGTTATCGATTGTCATTTCCAAGCCAACTGGACGCCGTTTTTTATTTCGATCAGTAGTGGCGATTTTAACGTCTGTGCAATCGGGGTAAGTCACCGACGGGCCCCAAGCCTCCCGGGCCCTTGCGAACAAGATTCGAACTTTTCCGAACTACGGGCCCCTAGAGCTCTTAAAATCGCGGCTGTACGGTACTATACTGATGTCTTAGTTTGATAGATGTTGCTATATTTTTTTAGTCTATTCAGAAGAATTTGAGTGTTTCTAAGTACCAAGCACTTTGCTATAAATATCTTAAAGAGTCTGTTCATTTTCACAGAGTGGTGGCCCATGGTAAAAACTTAATGTTATATTCAATTCAAAGTCGAAACTGTCAAAAAAATCTTTATTAGTGACCGGTTTCGGCTATTTAGCCATCATCAGACCTTAAAAATAGATATAAATAATAAAACTTATATGAATGTATAAGATCAAATAAAAGATTTAGGATATACAACAAAACACAGATACAAAATTAACTAACAAATAAACATACTAACAAGTTAAAAATTACCTTTGTCAAAAACATCTGTTTGTGATTAATATATAATACATAAATATCTTATTTAGATTCATGAAAGAAAAAGCGAACGCTGCTACGTTTCCCGTTCCCAAACTCCCAACAGCTCCAGTACACAGAATATACTCAATATACTATGCTCCAGTCGACTGCGACCTGCGACGACTGTGACTGGAACAGTCTGACCGGGCGACGGGCTAGGAGCATTTTCAGAATTTACACTATTGCCTGCTATTGCTCCTATTGCTACTCACGAGCGCAGATGTCCTAAACTTGTAAACTGCTCCGAAATGTCACTGCGATTTTCTTGGAACTGGAGCAGTCACATACTGCGACGTTGGTGGAGCTGTGACAAAGTAGCGGACTGCGATTTCACAACCCACCTCTAGTAGTTTTTGACCTTGGTTTGGTTTGCTTTCACGGCTTGTTTTTCACAGTCACAAAGCTTATGAAAATATTATAAGGTATATCAAATATAATGTTTCAAAAATAATTATAGCCGGATATGTGCGGAGTGGCCCGAAGATATAGCTTCGTAATTTTATCATTATATTTACTTGGTAGGTATTTTTCTACGCCTTAGATATGTCTAAACAGAAATTGATAGAAGATAGAATAATTATCAAGTAAGAGTACTTGTGATAACATCCAGATACACATTATATTTTAGAACTTTTGTATAGTAGGTCCTGTTTAGTTGTAACTTCGCAGTCAAGATGGTTCAAGCTTGGTATATGAATAATGAGTCTTACGATAAAAGGGAAGAACACCACAAAAGTCCTCCTGAATATGTATCTCTGGATGATTTATTTGAAATATCAGGTGTAGAATATTACAAGGTAAATATGATTGGTATTTTTTATTCTTTGATTTGAAACAAATACCAATGTTTTTAGATCAACATTGATACTCTAAAATCTGATGGTGTTTTGGACAAAATTAAATCAGATCGAGGATATACATATGAAGATGAAATAACAATTTCACCTGATCGCTTGCCCAATTATGAAGAGAAACTTCAAATATTTTATTCCGAACATTTGCATACTGATGAGGAAATTCGTTTATGTGTGGAAGGCTCTGGATATTTTGACATTAGAGATAATAATGATCAATGGATTAGAGTCCATGTTGTTCCTGGTGATTTATTAATTGTTCCTGCAGGCATTTATCATAGATTTACTTTGGATACAAAGGTAAAACAAGTATTTATTTAACAAATATCTTTAAGAATTTTATGCTTTAAGTGGTTTTTGTCTGGTCTGAATACTTCAAATTCTCTAATATTTGCATTTTGATCTTATACTAGGTATATAGGTACTTATTTTATTCATTCTTGAGTAATTATCTTGTAGGTATATCAAAACTTCAGATAATATTCTAAGAGAAAATTGAATATTTCCTGTTGTTTAGATAAGAACACTTGGGGGGTAATATTGATTGTTGTTTCATCATTTCCTGTCAAAATTGTTATCTGGTTTTAAACTTTTTTTGCTTTTTAATTTTTGAAATTCTAAAATAATTTTTCAATTGTCAGGATTAGGTATTTATTTTTATTTGTACTTCTTTTAACGGAAGTGGTAAAATTTTATTTAAAATTTGAATATAAATTATACAGTGTGTCCACGGATTGTCTTAACTATACTTGTAAACTTGTTTATTTTCGATTTTTCGAAAAAAAGTCATTCTTCGTAACTTATTATTACTTCGTATTAATCATAGATAAAAGACTTATACTATTAAATAGATAGGCAACTTATAATACATTTCAATTTTATTATACAAGGGCGCCTCTGGTAGATGGAGGAAGAAATACTAATGGATGAGAGGGGTGCGGGGAAGGGGGGTTGTTTTAGTTAATTTAAAATAAATTTAGACATACATGTAAGAACACTTTGTGTGCTTTTAATTAGGTCGAACATATTATAAACGATAAATCAACTGAATTAAAAGCATACAAAGTGTTCTTATATGTCGGATATTAATTAAAAAATATATTAAAAAGACTAGAAATAATATATATTATGTTGTTACAGTTATAATTTAATATTTGGCGGTTTTCAGCAAATAGCAGGCAGTTTTACATAATTTTCCTCCCTTTGAAGTGAATTGAAACGGCTATATAATTTTGGTGTAGGCAAGATTCCCAGTTTGTTTCCGTTTGAGACCTGAAATAATAAAAACAAATTAAATTAGATGTAATCATCTGCTGATCATGCTAATATAACACAACGCGCGTCCTTAATTCCTTACATGCACCGTAATAAAATTAAATAACTGCTCAGCAGGTGGCATTTATTAGCAGTACTAATTTAAAAAAATCTATAACTGTAAGTAGATATGTTTAATTTACTTACCATTGTATCCTTCGAAACCAGGTGTACAACAATTAAACTCCATGATAAAAAATAATTAAGAGTCTATACAAAACACAAATTGTCCCACCATTTTTAAAAAACATTCTCTAAAACAGAATACTGGCAAAAACTCTGAAGGAATTTAATTTTACAATAATTCGACAAATCAAAACGAAATCAAACCGTAAAATCACAACAAAAGCGTCTCTGAGTGACAGTTAAAAATCAAATTTTATTATTGTCAGATATTGACATTTGCATTGTTAATATTGACAATTTTAATATTTTGCGCCTCTGCATCTTGGAGGAAAAACTATTTTTAATGAACCGTCATTTCCATTTAAGTTTCTCAGCCATGGTATTAATCTAAACTTGTTTCATTTATCTATTCGAGAATTTTCACACTTGATTTAACATGACAGCGTCAGAAGGAAAAGCAATGTTGCCAGTTCCACTGAATTTTCTTTTTCTGTTTTTTATTTTATTTTGAAAAAATAGTCATTTTTAATAATAAAAATGCTTTGGTAATGTGTGAATGGGAAAACTAAAAAAAAAAAACAACAAAAGAATGAAACAAAAGCAATCAAAACACGCTTAAGCAACCAACCCCACCCAATATCCACCTAACCAATTCATTAACACCCCCCAAATAATCAGTCTAACCAATGCATTAACACCCTCCAAATAACCAGGCTAATCAATGCATTAACACCCTCCAAATAACCAGGCTAACCAATGCATTAACACCCTCCAAATAACCAGGCTAACCTAATTGTTCCTAATGACAAAACTTCATTGATTACGCGTCGAAAAATAGTATATATTTAAAAAACTTATATTTTCCTAGAACCTGAAAAATCCGCAAATTTTATTTCAGAAATTGCTTTAAAATAATCCACACTAACGAATAAGCTACTAGACAGCGTTCAATTTTTGTTGATAAGTCTCTGAGTAGACTAAAGTGATAGCTTACCCTAGTTCATATTAAAACAAACATTTTAAAACATATGACGTCATTTTTTTCCCTAAAAAAAAGATGCATGAATTTCCAGATAATTTACTAGCTGATCTGACAACCATGTATCAATTCGCAATATTTGTCAAAACTCGACCTTCACTACTGTCAGCGTAAACATAGAAACGGATATAAACAAGTCCGCGACTCTTTCATTATAAAAATAAAATAACAACATTTTTAAGAATGTTTTTTTTATGTGAAACGTGTTTTTCCACATCAGATTTTAGTCAAATAATCCAAGAAATTCATTTTAAGGTATAAGCTTCATTTTCTAGGAAAAATCGTGTCAGGATAGTTCACCGAAGCCTGAAAGAGGATTGAAAAACAATTTGAAATGCCAAATAATTTTTTTTATACGAGTTTTAGTTACTAAGATATTTGATATTAAAAATAAACTTAAAACGGATTTTTTTAATTAACTGTGAGAAAAAATCAATACAAAAAAAATTGTATATTAAAGTTTATATTTCGTAACTTCAATCATATTTAAATAACAAGCAACAAGCAAAAAAAGTTATGAAGAATTACTTTTTTTTCGAAAAATCGAAAATAAACAAGTTTACAAGTATAGTTAAGACAATCCGTGGACATACTGTATATTATTAGACTGGGATGAAAATATAGACATTTAATTTGACATTAATAACAGTAGTACTAATAAGGAAATAATTTAGTGCCTAATTGTAAGAGTTATAGATTTTATATACTTAAAAATCTTAAGTCTTGAATTCTTACTTTTTAAACTTTTATTTGCTCATGTTTAGACTGAGCTAGTAATTTCAGGTACCTACTTGTCAGATAAAGCTGCCTTCTAATTTGTTACTTTTTTTTATAGCACTCAAAGGCATATATCCCAATAATAATTAAAGCATTTTAGAAAAAAAAAAAACGTTGCAGATGACCCAAATTTAGTCAAAATCTAATAAAAAAAGGTCCCCAAAAAATGACACATCAAAGTTGTATATTTTGTAATGGAATGGCGGGTTCATACAGCTAAATAATATAAACTAAGAATAAAATAAAATAAGAAATAAGGAATTCTTATTTGTGAGTTCATATAGCCAGATAAAATAAGAAATATATACAGGGTGGCGCACCTGATTCGCCTCGGTTGATTATACAAAAACGGAAAGATGTAGAAACAAAATATTTTATGAGTGGGAAGACAATGTGCATAATTTAAAATTATTTTTAAATGTACAGGGTGTGTCAGAATCAGAACTAAGATATATACCAAAGTTATATTTTTTCTTATGGAACACCCGTTATTTTATTTCATTTTTGGATTCTAGAACATAAAATAACGTATTATTCTAAAGGTTTAATATGTTTACAAGCTTTGTTTTTTCAGATATTTAAAGATATTTAAATATGCATGCTATAATAAAAAAGATTGTCAACACCCTCTACATTGCTTTTCAGAATTAATTCTTGTGCTGACCTTTAAGCCAAAGAAATAAACTTTACTGAAAAATTGGATTGCTTTGGTTAATATATACAGGGGTACTAAAAATTGGTACCCCTACACCTAATTTAGTTAACCCCTAATTGGTTACCTACAATAGTTTAATAAATAATATTTGCTAAATATGTATTTATTATTCTATACAAGAAAAACGAAGAAGTAGTTCTTAGATTTATTTTACCATCACTTGTAGATATATGGGTTTTCTATAAAAGAGCCAATTAAGGCAAATACATTTTCTTCACTTCCAACGACAGGTTTCTGCCTAATGGGTTTTTATAAACCACACATACCAGCGAAGATAGGACAAGTAGTTTTTCAAAGAAACGCTTATCAGGAATATCCCTATTTAGATATCTTTAAGCATAAGCCCTTGGGGCCAAGAAGCAATTTTCCTCACAAAATAAAATCCCTAGTAACATATTCATTCGTTCCGCCAGCAGATACTACTTTTTCATGATAAAATAATGAATAATAAGTAAACTGTTATAAATTATAAATAATAATGTCCGTAAACTATACCAAAATAGTTACTAACTGTCACTAGAAAATTGCCATGGCGACACTAGCCATCTTGATTGCTATTTTATTTAAAAATCACTTTTTATTCAAAATCTGAGTTAGATAGGTATAGGAAACCCTAATATTGTTTGAAAGAGTATTTGAATCTGCTTCGATTTATTTAAAAAAATACTGGGTGTTGCATTTGAAAAAACAAAGTTTTTATAAAAAATAGATCCAATAGATCAGCAATTTTTGGTACCCCTGTATAAATTTAAGGAAGCAATAACATTTTTCAGTCAAGTTTATTTCTCTACCTTTAAACTCAGCACAAGAATTAATTCTGAAAAGTAATATACAGGGTGTTAATAATCTCTTATATTGTAGCATGCATATTCAAATATCTTTAGATATCTCAAGAACCCTTACAATAAATGTCTTTTTTTGGATCCAAGAACCATACCAAAGTTATAAAAATATAACTTTGGTATGGATCTTAGTTCTGAAACACTCTGTATATTTCAAAATCATTTTTTGAATTGTGCACATTGCCTCCCTGCATATACCCATAAAATATTTTGTTTCTACATCTTTCCATTTTCGTATAATCAACCGCGAATGAGGTGCGCTACCCTGTATTAGCTCATGTGCAGTACGATGAAGCTGGATAAAATTTAACTTTCATGATTGTTTATAGTAATTTTACTGTTCATAGTATATTTGTTCATTCCTTACCTACTATATTATAAATTTTACTTATGTAAAATTATAAAAAAAATAATCCAAACTGAAAATATTTGTAGGTTAGAATTAAGCGTGCGGAAGATAAGCAATTCGTATTTTAATTGTTATTTTATTTGGCTGTATGAAAGCATATACGGTATCCCATATAACGCTTTCTTATTTTATTTTATTTGGCTGTATGAACCCACCAGGAGACTATATATTAATTTATTTTCGGATCCTAGGAGAAAAACAAAGGTGAGTTTTATTACCGACGAATACGCCTGAAATGTAGGATTTTTGACATATGTATTTAACATTTTCTAAAAATGAAGAACAAATTTTAAATTATTTTTAATTTATCAATATTTTTTTTTATTTATTTAATTCTGTTTTTGTTTAAATTACTTAGGTATTTAGATGTAAGCTTTTGAGTGGTATAAAAAAGTACTAAATTCGAAGGGAGTTATTTGAAAAGCACCCTTATTTCCGGTTTTTATATAACAATATTTCTAATTTAGACCAGGCGATAACAGAGTCATTGCACTTTCTTTTATCGCATTTTTTTAACACATTGTTTTTTATCAAATAATTTTTTTTCTTAGGTACAATATACCGGTTGTTTCAAAAAACATGTACCATCTCTCATGGGGAGATTCCTCACGTAAAAATAATATTTATATTTCATATCAACATAGGTCCGATTCTGCTTGGTTTCGTAGCTACAGGGTGTTAAAATTTAATAATTTTTCGATTTATTATAATTTTCTTTGCTACAGGGTGTAAAGTTTTTAGTTTAGTTATCGAGTACTTATTTAAAACTTTTGCAAGTTAATAAAATTGCGTTCATCTCATCAAAAAAAATCGACAAAATATCAAGAGAACTTTTAATTGGCATTAAATTGCTTACACTGTTTTGCAAACAAGAGAAAAAAAGTCAGTGGCGTACATGCTTTTTCTAGAAAAATATTCCAGTGATAACCCATATGCACGTCCCTGGTGAATATGTCGATACTTTTTTAGCTTTAAAATATGTCACATTCAGGGTTGGGTAACGATGCGTAGAAAATTAATTTTCTATGTGTAAGTAGAAAAGTGCATAGAAAATGTATAAAATCAGAGAACAGGTACAAAATTAATGTTGTATATTTAAAGCCGTTTTTTTAGTTTCGAAGTTTCTTTCTTTGTATTTTTTTTAATTTTTATAAGTGCTAAAACTGTAATATGCGTGTGTGCACTATCTCTCTATTTTGTGACGGTACTATAAGGGTACGTTTATGTTGGAGCTGCGATAATCGATAAAAGCAGTGAATTAGCGCTGCTCTTATCGTTGCTCAACTGCCAACCGTGTCTCGACGCGTTGCTCCAATATAAACACCTACATATAAATTAATATAATAATATTCTTTGCTTCGCTACTATCTCTGCTCTTATCGTTTATTGCCGCTCCAACATAAACGCACCCTAACTCCCTGAAGATAAAAGACAGCAATCGATCTGAAGAGTATTAGAATATTTTTTCTATTTAATCTGAAGTCAGTATAGAAAAGTCTGATTTTTTTTCTTTGGAAGTTTTTATTGTTAATTTCTTTTTAATTTTACCATATAAAGCCTGTGGTTTCATAAACTATATACATATAATAATATTCTTAATGTGAAACAATATCGGGTAGCGGTCTGTAGATTCAATTTAAACTAAGTAATTTGTTTTTAAACTCGATATTTCGTTAATTTTTATTAACTTCTTCAGGAGTAAAACATTTAGTCATTGAATGACGATATTATATTCGAGTTTCGAGTTTAAAAACAAATTAGTTTAAATTGAATCTACAGACCGCTACCCGATATTGTTCCACATTAAATTTAGAAGTACGGTCGAGATTACCACTATCACATATAATAAATAATAACTATTGTAGTTTGTAGTTCTTATTTTTATTATGTTACAGCGTTTTCAGATGGAGCGGAGCGTCCGCGACGGACCGTCCGCTACTTCGAGCAAGTACCATGAGTTTATATGAATGATTTCACATTGATCGCGTATGCTCCGTCCGGATGAGCTATATTGAAAAAACATACGCGCGGACGCTCCGCGCGTACGGTCTGCTCCATTTGAAATCGCTGTTAGATGTTTTTAAAGTTTACAGAATTACACAGAATTATTCTGTAAACTTTAATCTTACATTGAATTTTTTTTAAACCTATAATATGCAATAGCAAAGATTAAAGTGTGTCTAAGATTTCGACAGACGACGTCCACAAAATGACAGAAAATACGATATGCGTATAATTTATAATGACACACAATGAATCCCCCCGAAGTTAATAATTATGCATTTTTTGATACTATCCATTTGTTAAATAATAAATAACGATTAGATATATCGTTACTAGTGTATTTCTTGTACTAATCGTTGCATTAGTACATAGTATTAAGTATACATAAGTATTTGAAATAAATATAAACTCAAAAAAGGCTTACAATATACAAAACTAATTTTCTACGTCTGGACATGTAAAATTGTAGAAAATTAGTTGGTGTAGAAAATTAATTTCCTGTGTTTAAAAAATACGGTAGAATATATAAAATTTTCTACCTACCCAACCCTAGTCACATTTATAGTAACTTTTACCCTCAAAATTTTATTCGAAACTCTAAAAGTATTTTTTTTTGAAAGAAAATTATAATAAATCAAAAAAAATATTAATACTTATTACATACACCCTGTAGCTACGAAACAAAGCAGAATCGGACCTATGTTGATATGAAAAATAAATCTTATTTTTGCGTGAGGAATCTCCTCACGAGAGATGGCACATGTTTTTTGAAACAACCTGTATAATAATTGATAAAACTCATATTTCCCATTAATAACAATTGAATATCATTTCCTGCTTAACCAGATGTGTATTTACTTTAGTATTTGTATTTACTAAGAGTGGGGTCCAGGTGGAACATTCCACTGCGGCCTCGAGGGCCTATTGTGGCTCAGTTCTACAAACTTTTTTAAAAAAAATATATATATTTAAATTCACCCTTAAGACCCAACCTACAGCCTGTTATATCCGAGTGTGATATGTCATTACTAGGTCTGATAGATCTAGAGCATGGTTTTGCCAAACACCTCAAATTTGGTCCTGCTCCCAGCGGGGCAGTATGTGCTATAACGGGCTATCTGGTTTCATCACCTTCCATATAGAGTCGGCATTTGGCGTCTTCTGCCAGTCCCATCCTCTGCAGGTGTGATCTCAGACTGAGAGGCCCGTCAAGCCTTTAAGAGTTCTCCTGTTTTACGTTTGGGTGGCCCTGCAAAGGCTGGGAGATCCTTTCATGGATCGTTTCAGGAACTGTCATTCAGAACAGTCCTGAAACGTCATGCCCCTAACCCATTTACAGAGTCGGTCTCTTGCCAGATTTTTTGGAACGCATCACAAACTAATCCTGCACCTGTTTTGGTGAGGGAGTCGCACGTTCGATTCCCTCTAGGCCAACATGTCCTGGTATACGCATCAGCAACACTTTTTTCCTATCTCCTATTAAATTGAGTAGTTTCCTACAATGAAAAATCGGTTTACCCCATTTTAATTAGTATATCCCATTCGTCATAAACGTGGCTTTCGTCGCTTCAATCGCTTTCAACGCGGCTTATCTATCCGAAAATATGTATTATTTTCTATTGCGTAAGTGTAAGTAGAAAGTGCAGGGTCCGGCAATAGTGCGTCGGGCATCTGTAGTTCCTAGAATAAAAAACTTAAGAATTTTGTTTAAGTGCAAATCTAAAGTATGTTCTAAGATGTATTCCAGGAAAATATTTTAACTTCTATAGGATGGCTCAAAAAAGTGTGAGTGGATTGGGATGCTTTTTTTAAATGGAACACCCTGTATATTATTGCATTTTTGGCTTTCTTTCAGGTCACTTTACATAATCCTTAGATATGAGTAAATATATTTAGATAGTTTCAGAGATATTAATAAATAAATGAAAAATATATATTTTTCAGCCTTTCTTAAAAAAATTATTAAAAATACAAGAACTGTCCTGAAATCAAAACTATATTAGATATTTACTTTAGATGGTCTGTACTTACTTCACTATAAATATGGTAATCGTATATCATACAGGATGTTCAAAATTTTACGCTAAACTTTCTAAAATATAAAAAAAATTTCTTGGTTTTTTTTTACAACCTAACCTTTATATTATTTTCTCAATAGATGGAGAATTAAAAAATGAACATTTTTTGTATTTAGAGTATGTATTTCAAAATTTTTAACGGTTTCGCAGATATTCGCGGTTTTATATTTCATATGGCATTTTCCATAGTAAATTTTTATCAAAACCACCCAATGATTTTTCTCTCGTATGTTACCGTTGATAGAGCCATATGAAATAACACTGTATCTGCGAAACCATTAAAATTTTTGAAATACCTTAAATACAAAAAATGTTCATTTTTGAATTCTCCATCTAATAAAAAAAATAATATACAGGGTATTCCAGTTTAGCTAAACCTAGTTTAGGGTTAGTTAAACTATACTGCCAGTTAAATACTTGCACTTATCTCTGGAACACCTTGTATATCTCGTCAAAATCCGCATTATATATATATATATATATATATATATATATATATATATATATATATATATATATATATATATATATATATATATATATATATATATATATATATTTTACGACGACATTCGTCGTCTCCCGCTTCTCAACTTCCACAGATTTCTGTCTATCCAGTCTTCTTCCTGGAGGCCCCTAGAATTCATAGCGTCAACTACGCCCTGCTTCCCTGTACTGAGTACAGAAAATACATTGAGCCGGCCATCACAATTTATTAAAATTTTAAACTGTATATGTTAATTATTGTGTCATGTGGGTGATATTGTATGAGTATAATTTTAAGTTAAATGTTATGTGTTATCACCTGTTATTTTATGCACCCATGTTTTAATACAAGTTTGACGAAGGAAATGTACGTTTTGTGGCTTTGAAAAAGGTTAAAACTGGACCGAAACGTTAGTTATATAATAAACACTTCCTAAACCCAGAAAAAGTTTAATATTGACCAAAAGCCAAGAACCTTATAAATAAAAAATATATTAGATATATATATATATATATATATATATATATATATATATATATATATATATATATATATATATATATATATATATATATATATATATATATATATATATATATATATATATATATATATATATATATATATATTATATATATTATATATTTTATATATTATATATATATATATATATATATATATATATATATATATATATATATATATATATATATATATATATATATATATATATATATATATATATATATATATATATATATATATATATATATATATATATATATATATATATATATATATATATATATATATATATATATATATATATATATATATATATATATATATATATATATATATATATATATATATATATATATATATATATATATATATATATATATATATATAAAAAATATGTGTCTAACCGCCGGTAAACATGTTTAATATAACGTTCTGTAACGTTTTATAATATAACGTTTTTATTTATTGGTTATAACGTTTTTTATTATGGTTATTCTTTTTTTCTAACCCAAGAATGTATTCTTCAAAATTCCGCTATACTGCATTTCGAAAGAAAATTTTATAGGTCCTATTTTGAAAAATAATATCAACTTGTGTTATACCGTAGATACTTTTATGCTCTATCTAAAAATATTAAAATATATAGAGCGTGCTATTAAAAATTCTTGGTTAAACCGGAAATGATATTCAATTATTTTTTTAACGGAATATGCGAGTTTTGATTAACTAAATTTTATACTAAGTTCAAATTTATTGGTAGTAAAGCAGTGGTCTGAGGAACGATTTTGTTGATACCTAGTAATATTTAAATTTGAAATATATGTTCTTTCTTTATGACTTCTTGACATTTATTGAATTGTTGTAGATAATTTACAATTATTGTATATGTTGGAGGCAGATGCCGAATTCGGCCTATGTCCGAAATAATTAGACATATGGCGATTTGTCCATACTAAACTTGCCAGATGCGTGCAACTTCGTGGTTATAAATAGTCTTTATATAACTTCTTTCCGGAGGGGGTTTCTCTCTCTTTTCTCTATCTTTTTTTGGTATAATATAACAACAAAACATTAACACCCTCCGCAGAGAAGTTGAAACCAATGCAATCAAAACTCTTTCGCGTAACTTTGTGGATATAGGTAGGTATATTTAATTATAATCAGTCAATATGTCTAATTATTTCGGACATAGGCCGAATTCGGCATCTGCCTCCAACATATATAAGTACATTTTTACTCTTCATATTATAAACATTAATGTGTGTTTCAAAAGTAGATTGCTTTTGAAATATTTTTTAATATTATATGGTTACTGGTAGGCAGTGGCGGTTCTTGATGTTATGAAACCAGTGTTGCACTATCAGGATTGTTCAGTAAACATTGCGCTTTACGCTAATGAATGATTAATTAAGCGTATTTAGTTGCACTTATAAAGATGTGTATTACACAGGAGAGAATTATAAGCGTTAAAGCTGAAACTTGACCGAAATTATGTATATTAATTGTTCTAAGTTTAGAGAAAAGTAACCAAATATGGAATACCATTTTGTTTTTGTGTTATATAAAAAAATTGTTTTAAATCAAAAACATTTTTCTTAGTTATTATCAGTCATACAGTTGCACATAACGTAATAAATGTTTTCTGTTACATATGTATTAATTTAAAGTATAACATTTTCTCAAACAAAATAAACATAAAGGCACCTAATTATGGAATAGGTACCCAAATATGGACTACTCTCGGGACTACTATAAACTATGAATAATAATTATTTTTTACGAAATACTACAGGAACTTTGGTTATATTTAAAAAGTAATTTAAGTTACTTGCAAAAATCACAAAGTCAGGTGTCGTACTCTGCACCTGTGCCATCACAATTTGTCCAGAGCCCGCACATGAAGCATTGGATGCATATCTCTATCGACTCTCTTGAGAAAATACGCCGCTACAAAACATACACTGCATCTTCTGAGTCAGGCATCCTGTTCTATTGCGGCACGAGTTCATTGTTTATGTCAAAATGTATTTCATCTTCATTGTGTGAATCCATTAGACTTTTTTATATTTAGATTCCACATACTGTCAATATTTGGAAATTTCAAACTAATCAAAACGTACATCAGATTTTTACTAGACACATTCGTCACGAAAAGACCTGTAAAACATTCACACAAACCAATGTACCGTTATAATAAACAATATTATTTGCTCACGTATTAAGAAATACTTATTTTCTGAGTATCTTCAAAACATTTCTCATAGCGCTGAAAGAAAACACTTTCATCGTGGCCACAAAGCCCGTTTGACTGACAAGGCCAAACTTGTACGTCAGTGATGGAAAGAAACTAAAGATCATGATATAAAGACAACAAGGTATGATCGATAGCGGCTCCAATTTCGTTCAGTTTGCGCATATCACCTGTGACGTCACTACGCCATACAAAAAAATTCATATTCAATTGCTACTAATAAAAAAAGATGGGGAAGAATTAGGACATAATCATTTATAAAGTAACCATATTTTCTCCAAACTACATTCTGTGAAGCCCAGCCGGTGAAATGGGTATATAAATCCTCTGAGGGAATTTGCATAAGTCGCTCAGTTAGGGCTGCTCAAGCGTAGTGCGCAAGCCTGAATTTTGAATTATCGTTCGGATAACTAGACCAATAAGAGACTACACGCTAGCACCAGCTGTTCATTCGTACGGCTTCGTCGAACTTCGTAGGGCTATTGTTTGCGCTCCTGTTTGACAATTGGCTAATCCTTAGAGTAAGGGCTAATCGATATTCGGAATTTTGAAGTTGCGCTATTGCGCCAGTGTCTGCCTAACAGACGAACTTATGTGAAATATACATGGACCGGTTATCTAGTTGTCTCTAACTCGACTTCAGCTCCAACACATTGCAGGGATAGGCGATAATCTTTATATAGTATATAGTTTATATGTATATGGACATAACCTCAAAATGTGTATATAATATGTGTATATCATTGAGCTTGACATTTGAAAAGTCATTTTCACATTTATTATGTGTCATCAGTTTGACGATTTGAAATTGGCTGAGATAGTATTTCTATTTTTCTATTCATATTTTTTGAAATTGGCCACATAGTCGCAGGTGATATCTGCACTATTGGTACACAATAGCGCAGACGGTACGTACAGCTTTTACTGGTGATTCTACACTATTGTACTGGTGATTCTACACTATCATACCTTGTTTTTTTTGTATCATGATTAAAGATCACTGTCTTTTTTTGAAATGGTGGTATTCCTCATTTTAGGGATACTATCCATATTTGGTTACTTTCCTCCACCATTGCAGAACACTTCCTTAGGCCTGTTATAAAATAGGTACACCGGTTTAAAACCGTTTTTAGGCTAACATCGGTTGCCAAATATGGGCTACCTGATGTACCGGTGTTATGTCACAAGCGGTGTTGATCTCGAGACCTAAAACCGATTTTCAAATCTCAACATCGAACAGGTCTATCGCAGGTAACGCGGTAACGCAGCCGTGGTTTCGTAATCTCCACTAACCACCACTGCTGGTAGGTATAATTTTTATTTAAGTTTAGGACTTAAAATATATCGATTTTTCTGAAAAAAATATGTCAAACTAACATTACATATTTCTAAATTTAGAATTTTATTACTGCTAGAAGATTTTTTGTGGGCGAGCCAGTGTGGACACCGTATAATCGCCCAGCTGATGAGATGCAGGCAAGAAAAGAATATATAGAAAATTTAAGTAATGGCAAGTTTGTTAACGTACACTAAATAATTCTAAGCACACCTTTACAAGATGTTATTTACATGAATAAGGAAACATTTAAGAAGGGAGATAATAAAGTGCCTGTTATCTTGTTTTTAAGGTTTAATATTCTTTTATTTTAAATTTAGAAGCAGATTGTAGATTTATGTTATATATCAATATAATTATTAAATATATATATTGGAATTCCACTGTTTGGGATTCCAACACTTTGTTGTCTGGTTTTCTTTCAAACTACATCAAAAACTAAAAAATTGATCTTTATGTATGCCAATCATTAAAAAAGGCATTACATATAGTTTCATATTTACTTTAATCAAGTTGATGGCAGATCTTCAGTCTTGGTCTAGGAAAGACCAGCCTGGTTAGAAAAGACCTGTCCTTTCCGTTATGCTTTACGAAGAACAGAGAATATGGAAAATTGGAACAGTTGGTACGTACAGTTATTCGGACGTTAGAACCAGAGCCACTACACGTCGTACGTGACGTATGGACTTGTTTGCAAATTTATTTTTTGATATTTTTTTGTAGTTTGTTGGATGGAGTGGATAGTCCTTTTTTAGTTGGTGGTGAAATGGAGGACATTTATATTGCAAATAGGTTCACAAAGTAGTTCAATTAGCAGAACAATTCAACAAAATTGAACATTGAAAAAATAAAAAAAATTGTAGAAAACTAACAATTATTGCGGTTTTTTGCTTATAATTCCTAGGTCATGTATACAAAAAACATTGTACCACAGTTGGCAGCTAAACTAAAAAAAGAAATAAAATACATGGTTTGATCTGTGGGAGGGGCAAATTTTGCATAAAATCAAAACTAATGCACAGCACTTTGCCAGCTTTTGCTTTGATTTGAAATTTTCGTTTCAGTTCAAAAAATGATTCAGCTTTATGAAGATGTATTTTTTTCGCTTTCAAGTTTGTCTCGTCCTTCTGTACTAAGGTTTGCACGGTTAAGCTGCTGCAAAAGTTTATCACACTCTGAACAAGTGTCAGACCTCGGAAATCCAAATTTTATATAAAAATGCATTCTAAACACTTTCCAGTACGTTTTGTATGGTATGCTTATTTTATAACTTTGCCGTGCATATCCTTCAAGGTAAGAGATGCTTGTAAATCGAAACAGTTTGGATTTTTACGACGTGAATTATGTGAATCACTAATGGTGTGGTAATTTATCAGTATATTTCTGCTTTGGCGTATATGAACAATCAGCTTCTGAGAGCCGCCTATCCTTCTGCTTTCTTTTTTTGTTGCATTCTTTTGGCGGTGGTGTTTGTTGACTCGAAGAAGACGCCATGGTGTTTGAACAGCCTACATCAGAATTCTTGGTTTGGTTTGGTTGGTTGAGAAAACATCCAATCAGCGAAAATAACGTCATTCAGAGAAACCAGCCCAGTGGTTTTAAATCGACTTTTAACTATTCCCACCGTTGCATGATTTTATATATGCGCATTAAATAATTTACCTGCTTGTTAGTGAGTAACGATTCTGCCAGGATGTGCCCCTAACTAACGCCTAACTACTTGATTATAATAAGTCGTTAGTGGCTCCAAGAAACTCACACCTAATGGCTGCAAGAGTGGCGGTGAGTGGGCAGGAAAACAGAATAATATAATGTTATTTTCCTTTGAATAGGTTTATCCAACATGCGACTGTAAAATGGTGTCCTCGTTCCGCATTGGTTGGTGTTCCCACCCGTTTCCTTCCGCGTTGTGCCAGATTTTTTTCGTTTTTAATCGGTACAGTTTAGAATCCTGATTCATGCATATTTGCTAGGGAGGTATATAATTTTCGTCCTGCTCAAGCCAAGGAAGGGACTTCTGGTATCCTACTTAAAGTAGCATTTCGTATAAAAAGAATATAAACCAATCTTACAACCCGCATTTTTTTTCTTTGTTGAAATTGTGTTTGATTTCTATTCAACAGGAACGCTACCTTACGCAAGGGAACTCGGGGCAAGAAGGGGACGCTAAAGTTTTTTGTTAATAAAAATACAAAAAAATAATCAAAAAATAAACTTTATTTTTCAAATGATTCACATAACATCTAAACGGTATTTGGCTTAAAAATATTTGATTTAAGTAACGTCAAGAATATAAAAACTACATATACACAAAAACAATTTAAAATTACATGTTACCCCGGGCAGGGGGTACAATGGGACAGCCAGCGGGGTAATATGAGGTATTTACAAAAATAAATCTATTTACAAAAATCACATATGACTGATTTCCATCATGACCCTTATTTTCCAGCGCAAGAATTATGCGACCACTTTTGACATATTTGACAGGCAATCCATCCTTCGGTTGATTCTAAGTACTTTCCAGAACAATATTTGCATTCTGCGATATCTTCAGTTGTAGTTGAAGGGACATAACTAGCGTACTTTTTATTTTTTGAGTATCAACTACAGTGCCTTCGATAGTTTGGCAACACATAACTTCATATTCTTTAGGAGTCACGTGAGCATATTTTAATTCGTGCCACAACGGACACTGCGCTCATGTCCTGATTTCCACCTACGCTTAATGTGCGGCCTCACATGTGTTACCGGATAGCGGATAGTCCCTGTCGCATCCCAAGAAGGCACAGCCTGATCTGAGATCTGAGACCATTCCCAGAATATCATCCGATTGTAATTCGTCTAGTAGTCCGTTTTGTACGAACTTGATTATTCCTTGGCATTCTCGTGCCATATTTAGAAATTTGGAATCTTAAGTTTTGGTTGATTTTTTTCTTTGACCTCTTCTAAATTGGGGATAGAGTTTAGAATTGCCTTGGCGTTTCCTCGTCTTCTTTTTTTCCCGACCTGAAACAAATGGTCCGATCGGAACTGGACTTAAGTCAGTTGGTGTAATTATAACTGACCCGTGAGTCTTCTTAGCCGCTGTAGTAATGGGATGGAATCTTTTGTGGTGGAATAATTTCCCTAATTGGATCCGGGATGAAATTAAATGAAATGCGTTTATTGTTGATTGCTAATAAATCACATTAATATAATGTAAAAAACACAAATAAGTAAAGTATTGTAGCACAAATTTAGTGCTACAACAAATTGTTTGTGGCATATATACAGTTTTTCAGCTTTTTAACAAACAGGTCTAAGCTTGATATAACTTTAATACATGAGGGCAGATAATTAAACAGCCGTACAGGGGTGGATGGGGAAGTGGAAACCGGCTCGAGAAAAACAGACAACCGGCCCAAATCCACAAAAACAAAATTACCATAACGAAGCAACATATTTTATTTATTTATATTTATAAGTAAGGGTGTTTTTCGCTCATGCGAAAAAACTCTTTTGCCTCTGGTTTTAAAAAAAAATTAAATTGTCTTGATCAAAATTTTAGTAAAGATCAATACTGGGTCGGACATCTGAACTTTTACTACAAAATGGCAGTTTTACAGTGTTCTACTGCTTTATTTCCATTATCGATAACGGTAATTTGATCTTGAATAGGCTACGATTTTGAGTAACGATTTTGAGAAACTTTAAGACTTCCTGATTCATTGAGTTCAGCTGACCCAATCCTCTATGAAATATATTACTTTTAGCTTTTCGGGTATATACTTTCTTACACATTGTAGAAAGAAATTCTCTCTTTTCTGCTACAGCAGCAGCCTCCTCATGTACGTACACTTGTTTTTAACTGAATGAACCGCGGTCGCCATTAGAACCGCAGCATTTTTTAGGTTATTATATAGTTCTTATCACAGAACTTTTCCTCTATACTTTTCTACATTTGGCATCTTGTATGATAATGCCATGACTCAAACGAAAAAAACCTAGGCAATACCTAGGCAGTGGATATAAATGTGTTCTGATGTAATGCTATGTTACAGTACATAATAAGAATATGTGTATTTTCGAGACATATTAATATTTTATTATCTAATCTAGTTTAAACCTTATTTTACTCTGCTGTCTCAGTATTTTTTAGCAAATTCATTTTAGCAACATTTTAAACAACAATATAGGCTTAGCTTTGAGTCCGTCCCCAATTCAAGCCAAACATAAATATGTTTTCTCCGTCAACCGCAGAGTTCGCGTCAAATTCGTTTTACAAAGGGGAGCTCGAAAAATATTGCACCGAGGACCCAAGTTGTCAATCTACGCTACCGTATTCTTAGTATACATTTAGATCGAGACTATCTAAATTTACCTAATTGCTATTTATTCATTTTTTTGCTGCCAGTCAGTCATATTTATTAGTAATTAATAAAAGAATAGTGGGTAAAACTATACAGGGTGAGTCTTAAATAAGTGCAAATATTTTCAGGGGTGGTATATTTCGACCGCAGGAACACGTCTATGAGTTTTTTTTGCAAAAATAGATGTTAAAAATCGAGCATTTTCTCTTAAATTTTCCTGTATATTTTAGAAAACTTTTTAGAACTTCCTGTTCACCGCAAATTTTTCCACGGTATAGTTCCTTAATCTTTGATATTACGGCACTAAAAGAGATGCAAATATCGAAAAATTGAGGTGGCTTAAATTTTTTTAAAAATAAATCTTTTTTTTTTAATTTCTTTAAGAACTTAGTAACTAATAATAGTTGGGCTTATTTGAAACTCGATAAAGAGAATATATTATGTTTATTTTATTGAGATCTACCAGCCCTGAAAATATTTACACTTATAGACTCACCTTGTAGGGTAGGATAGCGCAAGAGTACGCACTTAATATTTATTGCTGAATAACATTGAAACAAAGTCGTTTTAAGGTTGAAGTATATTTAGGAAATTATAAAACATGCATTAATTTAAACATATAACATTCCAAAAGTAATTTAAAAATGTATTTGACAAAAATATCTAAGTTTAAATAAAAACATGCAAATGCGTACTCTTTGGTGAATATCCCCTAAGAGTTCGCACGTAAATTCCTAAGAGTACGCATTCTAATTGTACGAGTTAACCAATCGTTAAAATTACTTGTCACATAAATCGCATAAGAAACTACCACTTCCAAGATAATTAGAACAGTCCTCATGCCACCAAGTTTGGCAAACACGGCACATTAACCAATCAGAGTAACTAAAATTTTCATTGCATCCTGGACAGATAGTGTTGTCTATTTTAGTTGCTGAAGCTTGTTTACACTTGAGAATTTTTCTTTTTCCCTTTTGTGCCTTTAGTTTTTCTTCTGTCTGTTCTAATAAATGTTCTTTATATGGGGTAGAGGACAGAATTTCAGACCTTTTAGATTTTGTTTTCCTAATTTGCTCGTATTTAGCTTTTGGCAGCGGTAGAATCATTTTGGGTGTTACAGAACAACATGGGTCAGATTCATTTAATTTAACAGAAGATAAACTGTGTCGTGGACTCTGATTTGCATATTCTTTTTGATTTTGATTAAATATTGGACTATTTGTTGGTGTCCTATTTTCTTTTTCTATTGTTATTTTTTGTTTTTCTTGTCGCTGCAATTCAGCCAGTGGTATTTCATCTTCATCAGACCATTCTATTAATTCATTTCTATTTATATCCTCTTGTCCTTGACGGTCTACATCTGAATGAAATTTATCAGTGACTTCAGACGGGGCAAAGTCTGCTGCGGTAAAAATATCAGGATTGTAGGGATATATCCCTGTACAATCAAATGATTTTTCACAGATCTCTATTGTAGCGACTTTTGAATAAGCTGAATGGAAAAGCGCTGCCATTTCTCTCATTGTGATTGGTCTCCCAGGATTACTAACCATCCATTTATCACATTCTCCAGAAAAAGCCGTTTTTAAGGGGAAGAAGAATACTCTGTCCAAAGGCTGAAGCTTATGACTTCCGTGGGGTGGTAATGTTAAAAGTGTAATAAAATGGCTCCTCGCAAATAAAACTGCTTCCAGAGAGCAATGTGAAATATGGTTGTCCATAATTAAAACTACAGGATCCGACTCGGAAGGTTTAACAAAGGTTGAAAAATGGTGCAACCAAACTAGAAATAATTCTGTGTTCATATACCCAGAATCAGATATCATCTTCAGTGTACCTGGAGGTGCCCCATAAAAAAGTTCTTCTTTCATACGCTTTCTAGCGAATATTAAACCTGGCGGTACCCAGGTACCAGAGGCACTCATACAGCATACTGCAGTAACTAATTGACCTCTGTCGGCTGACACTATTTTTGATACTGTTCTTTTGCCCTTTACTGCATAAATTTTATGGAGCTTGTTTGGAACAGTACAAAGTCCCGTCTCGTCCATATTAAAAATTCTGTGTGACAGCACTTTTGTTTTTTCGTAGACAAGTTTTAAATTTTTAAAAAATCTGTCACACTGGACTTTATTAAATCCTGTAGCCCGACCTAAACTACATTTTTCTGGAGCTCTTAAAGATAAACGATTTCTAGCAGCAAAGTCCTGTGCCCAATGTTTCCCTGCCATTAAATTTTGTTCGTTAAACCTATGAGAAATGTGGTTTAGTTTCGCGTATTGAAAAGCTAGTGATCTAACATCCTTCATACGAAGTCCGTAAAATCTCGCCTCCAGATCGCGAATATGATCCGCCAATTCTTTTTCTTGTGCTTTCGAAAATATTGGTTTAAATCTACCCAAGCTAGTTGGAACAGTGCCCTAAAAAAAGTAAAACGAGGAATAGTTTAAAATTTTAAAGTAATCCTACATATTACTTCACGCAACCTCTTCCTTAGAGTACATTCATTTACCCCCAATGCCTTTGCAACCGATCTTTTACTCTCTCCCTTTGATATTCTATCGGCTGCCATATTTAACATTTCTTGCGTAAATTTTAGTACTCTATCGCTCTTTCGTTTGTACGGGCTCATTATTATACTGTTTTGGAATTGTCTACAGCATAAAAATATTAAAAATTAAATGCTTTTACGTATACCTAAGAGTACGCACCTGTGCGTACTCTTAGGTATACGTTACGTCAGGTATATCTTACGTCACTTTAGTTAGAATATTAACCATTTAATTTTTGCTAATCCAATCTTTTTTGAGCCCTGATCGGGACCGGCCCACCGGCCCATCTTTCCAACGGCCCACCGGGAATTTTCCCGTTTTCCCATATGGCCCATCCACCCCTGCAGCCGTCCATCGCTAAAGAGGCTTTTTTGCATAATATTTTATGTATATGCATATTATGTGATTTGCAAATGATATCTATTTCCTGTCTTCATCTGGTGTTATAACTGTGTTTTTCACATCAATTAGAGTCTTTCAGTATGATGAAATTAATTGATTTTTAATTTTAAAAATAAATACAATATTCAATGTTCAATGATCTGCCGAACAGATAACCATTGACCATTGTAGAGAGATCACCATAACTCTAACAGGAGTAAGCTTATCACATGCAAGAACAATACGCATTGCTTTATTTTGTAACAAACCCTAGTGTGTAGACATATTTACTATAGCATGAATGAAGCGATTTACAGTAAGTAAAAATGAATGGTGGTCATTATCGGCACCAATAGTTCTGGGACATTATTATCTAATACAATATTTGTGGATTCAGATGTATCAGTCTGATGAAGTAAACACCTGGGAACACATCGGTATTAATCGGATAGATGCTCGTTTTGGCAAATCCATGAGTTCTGTTTTGAACCGGAGGGAGTTGCCTTTTCATATGTTTCATTTAGAAGACACGTAGTTTGAAATTGTGTTACAGTTTCACAACGATTAGCTTACAGCCACTTTGTTATTTCTTGGGCATAATAGGTTTTGAATGGCCCAAAAATTTACATCGAGTGGCTGCAACCCATATGTGCAGTTAGGCCGTAACCACAACAGCATAATACCATTTTCTTTGGCAAACACAAGGACACCAAAAGATTTGTGACTGCATTGTTCATCGACGATTAATAAAACCTTATTTTTTGTCCTCTTTTTGTAAACAATTCTTGGTGTTGCATTTTGGCGATTTTTGTCTGTTCACATAATTATTTCATCTACGGATGTATCATCTATGATTGTATTTTTCGAGATTCCGGACATCCTTGTGTGTTTCTGGAATTGGTTCTTTTTATTAAGTTTAAGCAGAATATCGGCTCGTTCTTTATATGTAGAATATTTAATGCCATTGCTCAATACATTGAGCGCCATGTTGGAAATAGGTCATTTATATTTTTGGCGCCCATGAAATTTCTTATCTGTTCGTAATCCGCAACTGCAGTTAGTAATATTTGTAATGTAATCAAATGAACACGTGTAGTACAAGGATACAAAAGCTTTTTTAGGATATTTAACATATTCTAACTTATCATTATAGCCGTTTCTAAGTTCGTATATCGGCTCGTTCTTTATATGTAGAATACTTGATGCGATTATGTTTAACACTTACACTGCTGACAAAAATCGAAGAGTCCACCCCGGAAGATAAATGTTTTCTTTGAGAAATAATGCAATGTAATGATACCAATGCAATGATACCATCGCAATGTTCTGCGCTCACATGGGTAGTATGCTATCATTTGGTCTTTTCTATCTATTCCTCCCATTAAGGTATTGTATTGGAGAATAGTTGCTGGCTTTGTTTTCTATTCTTTCCTTCTATTGAAATAGTTTTTTAGATTATTTCTAAATTCTGTGGATATATAGAAAACATCTCTCTTATCTTTCCATTTGGTAATCATTACTCCATTCGCATACCGGGCAATCGTTTCCCCTTTTTTTAGTTTTGCTGCCTACGTCTACGGGATTGTTTCTTCTATCCACTCTGATAGTTCCAATGCAATAGGTATTTCGGGATAATAATGTGGAAGCCAGCTCATAACAATTATAATAGTTATCCATATATAATGAATGTCCTGCATCCAATTTTCCGTCCATAAGATGCAGTACTACGTTGGCGGCATGTCCTTTTCCACCGAAATCATCTGGAGTGCCGGTATATAGTGCAACTTTTTTTTGCTTATGCATTTAAAAAGGATACAAAAGCTTTTTTAGGATATTTAACATATTTTAACTTATCATTATAGCCATTTATAAGTATTGAAGTCTTATCTTTTCTAGGAGGATTTATATTTTCTTTTTCTTCTTTCTGATATTCCTTAAAACGAATTGATGTAATTTTTATCGAACTCCAAATTTTCATTATGCTTCGTAGCGAGTTTCTCATTCAGTTGTAGGAATCTGTAACAGTTTATACAGGTTCGCTTTTGAGTAGAACCATTTTCTTCAACTAATATTGAACAACTTTTAAAAATATGTATACTAGCAAGACACAAATAATAATTATGTGTATTTGTTGGTCGGTTGGCATTTTTGCAAATACTGCATATTAAATTTTCTTCCTGGATATTCTTATGTTAAAAATTATGATCAAATTTTAGGTGTTTTGCATTAATTATATCTTCGTTGTCATCAATGTGGTTGACGTCTGAGTAATTATTTAGAGTTTCATTTATATCTAAATCAGATTATGATGACTCTTGGTGAATGAAATTTTTCTAATATTTAAGTCATTTTGAATATTAAGCTTAAAACACATAATAGAGCTGCAAATTTTTCGTTTTAACGGATTGTTCATATTACCCTGGTATATTCCTGTTATAATACAAAATGACTTCCTTAAAGTTTGCTGATGCATTTATAATTAAGACACTGATTATTATGTTGTCTATATGCTATATTTCGGTGTCACTCGCTAAACATTATTAATATATTATAACTCGATACTTACAAATCAAAAACAGAATAAAAATGTATTTGTTAGTTACATTAACTGGCACTAATAATGCATCATGGTGATAATTTGTTTAACCCGGAACCAGCATACTATCTATGAAGTACTTCAAAAAAACAATTATTGCTTATCCATCACTATCGAAGGTTTGAGCAGAATTATTTTTAAAGTAGTTCTGATAAGCTGTTATAATCAGTGTTGCCAACACAGTTTTTAAAAATCTACTAGCACAGATCAATTTTTCTACTAAAAATACACCAGATTTTTTTTAAATCCACTAAAAAATCCACTAGTCTTAAATGATAAAGAAAAACTGCTTAAAATACCTATTTTATTGATTGAAAATAAACCAAAAATAACAAGTTATACATATAAACATATAACGAGGGTTCGGTAACATGTAATATTCGGAAGATTTAAAAAAATATACCTATATGAAGGGTAAGGGGAAAAACTGACGATGTCAATTTTATTCAAATTTTAAGTAATCAGCTTAATCTGTTGAGAATACCAAGTCCTAAACACATGCTAAATTGTAATTGAATATAAAAAACGATGTCAAAATTACAAATATGACGCATACAGTAATATTTTTTTGTATCTTTACAATGGTATTTGGCAAAGTCAGTTTTGTGACATCGGTTTATGCCCCTTATCCTTTATATATTTTTTAAAATCTAAGAAAAACTTAAATAAAAATCACTACTAATATAATAAAAATATAATACGGAAGTAAATTCAAATAATACAATATGATCGAAAAAAAACACGTCAACGATGGCTATGAAATGAATGATGATCGTCATTCCCAGGATTAATTTTTTATTATCCCTAATTAATCAAATCAAGTTAAGACTACCAGAAAATGTAAAAATATTACAAAATATATCTCACATAAACGTCGTACAAACATGTAAATCAATAAAAAATAGTTTAATAGAATTATTAGAATGTATGGGAAAAACACCTGATGTCATTGAAAAAAATCAAAATCAGTGGCAATCGATCAACCTCCTATCATGGAATGAAAAACAAAATACGAAAAAGTTTTGGTATGAAGTACATAATTTCAGAAACTGTGCAAATGTAAATCCATTTGAAGAACTGTCTGGCTTTGCGCTAGAATTATTAATAATACCTCACTCCAATGCAGAGGTTGAAAGATTGTTTAATAAAATGAATTTCATTAAAAATAAAATAAGAAATCGGTTTCAGCTGCCTATGCTCTCTTTCATATTGTCAATTAAGGCGGGTCTATCTAGGTACAGCAAATGCTGTAATACAAAATGCTAATAAAAAAAATGCTGTAATAAATTTTTCAATTTGAGATTATGTTTTTTTAAAGTTTCCTTTATACTATCTACTAAATCGTCAGCGGTACTACCTACCAATGGCGCTAAATCTAAAAAAGTTGTTACAATTTTATTTTGTTTAAGCCTAAAATATATTATAATTCCGAGGTATTTCTGAACCGAAATGTCGGTAGATTCATCAAGTAGCAAACTGAATTTATTATCACCCACATCATTCTTTAAATCTTGAATAAAATGTGGACCCAGTAAATTTTTTATTATATTTGCACATTTTGTTCTGTGCATCTGCACTTTTTCAGTGCATTTGGAAAAGCTGGATGGATTTACAAACATCTACCGAATGATCTGTCAAATTGATGGCAGTATGTTGTGCTAGAAACGGTGCCAGACGTCCTTCTGCTCTCTTTGCTTCTGACAAATCAGATTCTTTAGGAAATATTAAAGTTGTTTGACGGATGGGCCCCAAAAAGATATTTTCATTTTTCTTGTGTTTTTTCGAAATACCGTCATTCTTTAAATCAGCATACCGGCTAGTTAGACACAGTCCACAAAACTTACATTTGGCAACAGATCCTGATGTACTTTCCACTGTAGTCAGCCAATTCTTTAGTAAAGGATCTTTTAACCAAGCATCTCTAAATTTCTGTTCGTACTTCGCAGGCATATCTATACATTTAATATTAATATAAAATACTTAGAAATTAATAAAAAAAAAATAATAAAAAAGACTTACCGCTTAGGGGCTAACAACAGTTATCAATCGTATAAATATAATCGTTAAAAAAGTTATAATTATAAATTAATATCGGCAAGTTGGAAGCATAGGTTGGAAGTAGAAATATGAAAAATTCCCCCAGCCCGAGTTATAGTCAGTTCTGCCATCTCTACTTCTGTCATGTAACACCAGGGCGGTAACTGTTTCCGATGTTTAATAAAATCTCTAGATTTTAACATACAATTAGTCGCTCGCTGTGGTCGCTTGTTTATTTTTCTGTGGTTAGTACTTTCGATTTGTACCTTAGATTAGGTTTGTATTGGTTTGTATCTTTTCATTAGATCAAACATTTTTCTACCAAAAAATCCACTAACCACTAGATTCCTTTTTTGTCCACTAGGGCTTATTCAAATTCTACTAGATCTAGTAGAATTTCTACCGAGTTGGCAACACTGGTTATAATTACACTTTTTGCAAAAATATTTTCAGAATGTGTGTTGCTATTGCAAGTTCTGCTTAGTATAAATAAAATTATTTTTGAAAGACTAAAGTGTATAAAGTCGAATCGTTCTAGATTGAGCATTTAAATTTTTCGATAATTTCTGGATCCCGAGATTTAATATCGGGATTTCGGAATCCACAGGTTTGGTTTGAAACACTAGACTGTTTGCTTCGCAGAGAGCAAACTAAAATTATAAACTGATAACTTTAATTTATAGTAGAAGAGCCTCACAGTTTCAGGTATAGGCAACACTTGTTGTAAATCAAACACGGCGCAACAGAATAGGAGATTATGTTGGAGATGATCTTCTACAGTAGAATTTTCGTATTTGTGGCAAATCGCAAACATTTTTTTTGGGTTGGCAAAAGGATTGACGTCATTGTTAAAAATTTTCATACACATTGCTTCATTATCTGTCTATATCTGTATCTGCAATATATATATATATATATATATATATATATATATATATATATATATATATATATATATATATATATATATATATATATATATATATATATATATATATATATTGCTGTGATAGAAACTAAATTAGAACAATAATTAGCTTCTAATCCTGTTAAGGTTAGAATCATAATAGTTATCATGATTATTGGGGGATGCTTCCTTTGGTAGTTTCTAATCCCGCCTGTGTTGGTAGCTGGAACTAAGCCTTCCTCTTCATCTTTGATTGACAAGTCTTGTAATTCAAAATACTTTTGTTTAAGATTACCACTCAATTCTCTGCTCTTTCTAAAGGTCTTTTTACTTAAATATATCACTGCATTATTTAATGGTTTAAAGAGAGTCAATATTTTAAAACACAACCATAAGCTAAAGTATATTATTATTGCACAAAATATAAAAGTCATTGAGCTAAGGCAGATATACAGCATCCATTCAATACGTCATACAATAATCATATTAAATGTGGTAGTAGCTGCAAGGCTACTAGAGATTCCCTGAAGAAGGGCGAGATTGAATCCCGTGTCCTCTGGGTAGTCAGGAAATTGGTTGGGTGTGATTGATTGGGCTAAAGCTAGGTTCTTAGCTTCAGGTTTGCGATTTGTCAGGGGTTTATACCCAACCAGGTTTCCATTAACCGGGTTGTCTGCGTTAACATTTAACGCCGATTGATATGGACCGGCCGGAGCATCTGATATCGCTTGCCGGACCGCCTCTGCCATGACGCCTAAACAAGGGATTTCCTCATATAGGTTATGGATAGAGTTGTCGGTGCCGGGGGCAGGCAGCTGCAAGGTACCGAAGTACCCGCCTTGGTTTGCTACCTGGTGGGTTGGGAGTTCAGGGAACTCGGGGTATAGATGTTGTTTGGTCATTGTCACGATATTGCCTAATTGTTTTAACTGTAAAACCAGGGGCTCCGGTATACAGAAACTAGTGACCTGTGAAAGATTCAGGAGATCCTGTTCTTTCTGGCTGAGTGGTTGTGAATTTCTTTGCTTCAAATGCACGATTCTTAGCCAAAGCATCGCCGTTGAATAATAATCGAAATATTCCGGAAGCAATACTTTTGCTATCTGTGCATCATCAGTCAAAAGTTCAGCGTAGGTCTGGCGCGATATCTCAATGAGTGCTGGCGCAGAAGGCGAAAAGGTCTGCCGTTGAACAGTTTCCTTTACGCTAATCTGCGACGCAAAGACGGATCCCTCCGCTGGATTGGAGGAAGTGGCCTGTGGCTTGGCTGCGTCATTGCGTGCTGCCATGGTGGGTTTGTTGAGTCCACCGGCAGGGGGGCCGCGGCGGTGAGGGTTGCCGCGTGGTTGTGGGGTTGGGGGTGTTCCGAAAGATCGCGGGGGTTCACCCGAAGGGCATTCGGGTCGCGCTGATTTTCCGGTTTGCCGCGATAAACGCGTGCGGGTGGTTGTTGACGGGCTGCGTCTTGGTTCATTATAAATGAAAGGGTGGGGGTGGGTGTGGTTTGCGAACTTCGCTCCTGCACTTAAAAAATGGGAACGAACGAAAAGGCAGATATATAGCATCCATTCAATAAAACCAAAACAGTGGAATGAAATCCATCTCTCTTTGCACAATGTACATTGAATAGAATCACAAATGCCCATAGATGAACATTCAATAATGTTACTTCCAAGACCCACCACGGAGGATTGCAACAAAGATACATTCAATTTTGATGATCCCACAAAACTCTTGGGTAAGGAGATTTGACTATTTGACTGATTAATACTAGTTAAATACTCTGTAAAACCATTGCTGATTCTTAACATCAATCTCTTTGTTTCTATATTTCTCAAATCAATATTTAATCTTAAAGAGTTACATTTAAAAAGTGCTGAAAATGTTTCATCTTCCAAGCTTACAATCTTTTTTATTTTTTGGTTCATGATAACTAAAGCTGTTAGGCTTGATAAAGATACTATTTCTATGTCAGTTTTTTCTGTTACTAGCTTATAACCTAATTTATGACTTTCAAAAGAACAGTATTTCTCGGAGGAAATGTTATATTTCATAAAATTTAATTTGTAAGTGTCATCTCCATCACAATTCTCGCAAGTGCAATTATAAAATCTTATATCTTTAGTATCTTGATAACCAATCAGATGTGCTTCTGTAGTATAGTAAGTGAAATCATTTAACTCAACTACAGTAATTGTGACCCAATTTGGATTTACATCATTAACAATCCACTTACAATTTAGATCTGAATTAATGAAGATCTCCTCAGTAGTAGTTTTAATTAAACAGAATTCAGTTGACATCATCTTTTGTAACAGAATGTTATTGTCATTTGTTTTTGATTTGATTGAATTATAATGTTTTTTAAGTGAATATCCTGTAAAGAACTCTTTACAAGACAAACCTCCTGAGCATTTGCCATCTGGTAAGAAATAACCTATGGAACAAGCCTTAGTGAACAAACAGTTTCTGTCAGGACTATCATAAATAATCTTATTAGCACAAGTGTAGTTTGAATCAAATGCTAAAACTGGTCTTTCTTCTTTACATTTTTTAATAACTTTTTTCTTTATCATGCTTATCACAAAGGATTCTTGAGACGAATACTTATTACCAGTATTAAGGTCGATTAGGTCGCCCATTTCGAACAAAGTTAAGTCTGCACTTGCAAAGTCTTAAGAATTGTTCTCTGTAGCAACACTTAACAAGTTTCTATTTGTATAATGATTTGTTAAAACAGATAATGATCTTTTACTTCTGTTAGCATGCTTAGCTCTGAAGTTGTTTGGCCTCCAAGTTTTGTCAGGTTTCCTGTATGCTCTAATCAAACTAGGTTTACAGTCAATATCCAAAGAATCTTCATCAGTAAATAAATAAGTGCACTCAATTATACATTTATTATATTTAAAGAATCTTTTTAAATCTTTAAATTCAATTCTACCCATTAATTTTACTTCTGCATCAACAATTTTGAGTTCTATCTCTCTTCTGGCATTGAAGATTTCTTCTGATTCACAATCATCTTCTTTGTCATATTGGATAGGAGGATCTGCAACTTCTTCAAGTAGATCTATGATTTTGTCATCCTGCATCTCAAGATTCTGTAAAAGCTCTGGTTTGTTTTTTATGGAATGGTCATTGCTTTGTTTTGTTCTGATATCGTCCTTAGGTCCAAAATCAAACTCGATTTGTATTTTTGTTTGATTTTTTGACATTGGTGTAATGTATTCATCATACATTATATGTCCAGTTGCATTCCATCCAGTTATCCTTATAGAAGAAATCTCTCTAGCTACAATAGAACCACCAACATCACCTCTCCTCTTTTTCATAAGTTTATTAGTCATTCCGAGACCTCTGCCTGCAGATAATCTGAACATGGAAATTAATAGTATTAACTGTATTAAAATGTATCTTAAGTTGATAATCATGTTGATAATTTCCAAGTTTGGAATCATGTTGATAATTTCCATATATATATATATATATATATATATATATATATATATATATATATATATATATATATATATATATTGATATATTATGTGAAAGATTTTCGAAGGAATATTTGATTCATAAGGAATATGGAAGGTTCCCGAAGGAGTATTTGATCCATAAAGGAATAAAAAAACTTAAGTTTAATATTAAGACGGATAGTATGAAAGTACAAGAAATAATATCGTCATATAAATAAAATAAAGAAAAACTTATTTTAACATTTTAAGTTTTTTTCAAAGAAGATCTAGTTCTTCGAGTTGGAAGTCTTTGGAGGTCGATTTCTTCATAATCGTGTTGATGACATGGATACCTTTGATTCGATTGATGATACACGGGATAAGGCTTCTGGTAATGGTATCGGAGGTCGAGAATACGTGGGATTGGATAATCCAGAGGCTTGGTAAGATAGTGCACGTTGTTCAATGATGGATTCACCACTGGTAGTGGAGAGACTGCTGTGCGTCAGAGTATTATGGCTATTGATGCATACGAGGTGGCTACATCAATTGCGGTGGAATAGTCTACGGAATAGTCTGGAATAGTCTGTGGAAAAGTCAGATGGCATCACCTGTGGAAAATCTTAAAGGAAGTGGGGGTACCACAACACATTATTTCGCTTATCATCCAGTTGTATCAGCACACTACAGGATCAGTTAGAATACAGGATTCAGCTTCAAAGGAATTTTCCCTCGAACAAGGAGTCAGACAGGGGTGTATATTGTCTCCTCAACTATTTAACATATACGGAGAATACATAATGAGAAGGTCGCTAGAAACATGGGAAGGAGACATTTCAATAAATGGCCAAAAAATAAATAATTGACGCTTTGCAGATGATACAGCACCACTCGCTGGCAGTCAAGAAGAGTTAATCAATTTAGTAAATAGGGTAGAGAACGAAAGCAATCGGCTCGGTTTGGAACTAAATACACAAAAAAACAAAATCATGATAGTTGATAGGCAACATAACAACCATCCAAATATAAGTTATATCGACGGCTTTGAAGTCGTTAAGTCGTACGTATACCTGGGGTCACTATTGACAAATACAGGCACATCGGAAAAAGAGGTGAAGCGTAGGTGCAACATGGCAAAGGTAGCTGTTGGGAGACTGACCAAGATCTGGAAAGACCGCCAGATTTCAAGAGCCATCAAAAACCGGCTAGTCAACTGTTTGGTACTCCTAATATTGATGTATGGCTGTGAATCGTGGACTCTCGGGCAGGCGGAACGTAAGAAGATCGATGCTACCGAGATGTATTGTTATAGACGTATGCTCCGTATCCCATGGACTGAACGCCGTACAAACGTTTCCATTATAACTGAACTTAATATTACTAACAGGCTTTCCTGTAAAATCCGACTAAAATAACTAAAATATTTTGGACATATAATGAGGAAAAGTCCGGACAATATGGAAAGACTCATAATTCAAGGCAAGGTGGAGGAACGTAGACCACGTTGCCGCTCTCCAACTCGATGGATAGACCAGATCACGACTAGCTGTAGCAAGCCAATGCACGATGTCATCGAGATGACAAAAGACAGAGGCGCATGGAGAAAAATTATCCGTGATGTTACGGTGATCACTACACTCCCTAATGGGGGTCAGGACTGAAGAGAGAGAGAGAGTCTGCGGAATCCATGAAAATAAAGTTCATCGGTATTTGCGGCAGCAACATTAGCAAACTAAGAACAGTGAAAATTAATGTTAGAATGCCTAAAACGATGTTATACCATCGGGACCAGTGGTACATATTTTCTTCCATTCTTTTCAGGAGTCTTTCTTCAAATTTGTCTAACTTCTGACTTGCGTGATTTAACTCATTCAAGTTAAGGTTCGACAATTTAATGGATTCCATGTCTTCGCTGAAAAGTAGGTTGGTTAGTAGTTAGTAATCCTGTTGTTTGATGCAACAATCATCCATTGCGAGATCGAAAGATGGTATAGTGTTTGTATAGTTTATGGACTGATTGAAATGTTACACTAACATTGCGGATAATGTATAACATCTTGATTATAATGTAAAAATGACAATGTTTTGAATAATGACGCTTATTATCTTGTTTGATTGATTACAATTTATTGCTCCTAGAACAGGATGTGTAACAATAAACCACCATTGATTTTTAGACAGGGGATGCCAAACCTCGAAATCTGATTTAGAACCATGACATGTTCTTGGAAGATGCATGAGTTGTTTGGTTTTTAAGTCAACTTCGCAGGTAGGTCTTTCCTTCACTCAATAGTTTGTCACTTGACTACACATGGACTTGATATATAATTCGATATATTCTTAAGCTCGTTGCAGTGCGTTCTGGTTGAGCTCAGTCAGATGTAAGGAAAGGCTGAGTTTATATAGGAATAAACCGAAGTCTTATTTACTTGAATAGGAAGAGGTATTGATTATAAAGTGGCCTCTTGTTACTAGTGGTATATTAATAAACAAAATAATTGTATAAAATATCGAAAGTTTACATATATCTAAAAATCTTGGCCGTCCTCGAAATTGAGGATCAAAAGGAAATTCAGAATAAGTCTTGTCTTAATTTTCTAAAAGAAAACAATACAATTTGATGGTAGATGTAACGGTAGAACGTCAAATTCCTCTTTTAATTCGTTTACTAGTCGAGATAAATTTTAATGATCAGTTACCTTTTGAGAATAAAGTAATTCATTTATGTATTTTGCAGTTGAATTTGCAAATATGTTAAATTTCTTTATGTTTTGATTTGAAAAATAGATTGCGCTGTTTTGTTATAAGAATTTAATGCATCTGATATAATATGAACTTGTTTTATAAATGATTGTAATCCATTATTATCTTATGATATTTTTTCAATAGATTGTGTGTATTAGAAAGCGTCATCAGCATCTGGAGTTCCGAAAAGCCACTTGATTGCATAAGAAACACTATTTATTAAACCTCTTCGTTCGAACAGTTGAATCTATATTATGACCTGTTAAATGGCATACAGAATCGAATTTTTCATTTGGAATTTTAAAATTATTTGCCGTTAATTCTAATGTTCATTGCAAGTAAACTGAGAATTTTTATTAAGAGGATTAATGTTATTTGATTTTCTTATATTATTACATAAAGACAGAGACGTTTGATACATTTTATATAGCAAAATTCATTTTCTTTGTATATACTTATATTAGAATAAGCGAGTAACGTGAATTTATTATGAGAAATTCGAGCTTGTCCTAGGTTATGGAAAAGGATTCCAGAACGATCTTTAATATTTGTCATATCATAGGGTAGGTTAGAACTATAGTGATAATGGATTTAATTATTGAGGTCAGGATGAGCAACGTCAGAAAGGAAGTCATCTATAAAAAATGGTTTAAGTAAGTTATGATGATGAACAGCTGTTTTATTATTTAGTAATAATTTAATAGTTTGATTTGATTATGTTTTGATTATTTTACACGAACCTTTGTAAAGAGGTGAGAATTTCTTATTTAGTCCGGGTTTTGTAAAGTAATCATAATCTCCATTTTTATATTGAACCACAATGGTATGTTCTGGGGTGGTGAAGAAGAGATTAGACGTAATTTTAGTCACACAATAACATTTATTACACTAAAGATAAGAAGTAAAAAATATGTAAATAGCACAGAAAAAAAATAAATCGTTTATCTTAAAAGTCTACACTGCTTTTCGTCGCGTGGTATGCGGTCATTTCGGATTCTCCTTTCGACGTTGCCGATACGCGTCATATATTGATATCGATTTCATTTTTTGTCATAATAATTTTTAGATGTTTGTTTTGATTTAATTATATTTTCTCGAGCTATTTCAAAACTTGCGTTTAATTTTCATTTTAGGTGCGAGTAATAGTCATCATATGTATACTTAAATGTATACTTTAATTTAGCAGGCTTAGATGTCAATGGACTAGGAATTTCGCTTTATGGGCGAGAACAATAATGGCGAAACTTTAAATCGAATGTTTTGAGATATTGCTATTTGAAATTTCGCTAATACTTTGACCTGTAATAACCAGCAAACGAATTATGGCGATAAACTAAACGACAAAGCAATCCAAAAAATAAAAAACTCAAAAACTCACTGGCTCAAAAAGTCAGAGAAGACAGAAAATCCTTTTACTCATTCTCCGTATATTTCAAACTATTATAGAATTTAACAGTCCTACTTTAAAGCAGCAATAACCAAAGTGGACATTTGCTATTACTGCGCAAATATTTTTTAATAAATTTGAAGCAATACCGACCAAAGTAGTCAATATTGTATTAATATTTTCAAAAATAATAATTTGCGCGTATGCAATAACGACGTACTTACAGATTTGCCACTCTTGAATTGAATTCTGGATGTTGCACCTAAGAACACACGTCAAAACACTGACTACTACTATTTTAAACAAAAAACAATATGCTATTCGGACATAACTCTTGAATGTTGCAAAATAATGAGTAAAAATATTAGATAGGTAGTAATAACAATTATTGTAAGGAAAAGAAAATAAAACTACATATTTAAATTTCAAAAAAGGAGCATGAGCACTTTCTCGCCTTGAAGATTACATTACATTTTTTTTTCTTTAATAGTTTGAAAAATTCTTTCACTCGGAAATGAAGTGGCAACTATACTTAGTCTCTCAATCGAATCAAAACCTTCCGTTATTCCCATCACTTGAATGATCAGACTGTCTGAGTAACATTGGTTCGTTCAGGTGCTTTTCGACTTCAATAATGCAGGCTGATATCGGATTTGGATTTGAAATCACTTCAGAAACGGTAGAGTTGAAGTTTCCCCACAGCGATGATGATTTTGCTGACGAACTCGTCTGCTGGTAAGCTTGATCTTGATCTGCTGGTAAGAAATTATTTGTTTTTGTCAAAGAATACCTCTCACGTAATTCATAAAATTTTGTTTTGCAGCTCGATATGCAGTCTTATCAGCAGAAAATATTTTCTAAATCTGGTGTCTAATATTGTTGCCTCGGCATATTATGCACATTTCTGGTTAGTTCTAATGCTCATTAAGCACTTTTTTACAGTGATGAGCTAGACAGCATAACCTTGGATGCAGTAACTTCCTTTTCAGAACTAAATAACTTTTCAGAATTTCTTCAGTTACTTTAGATATTTTAAGAATCCTGCAACACTTTTCTAAAGTATTTATAACATTACTGGTTAAATTACCTAAATTTGGATAATTTATAGCTAATACGGACATCAGTGATTCTTTAATATCTAGTACTCGTTGAAACGTCGTACTTGGAATTCCAGCGAGTAACGACATCCTGCTTAATTTTTAATTGTGACAAGTCCAACTGTTTTGCATCTGGTTTAATTTTCCAGTGGCCCGAGGACTACGTCGAAAAAATCAACTATGAATTTTATTTTTGCCTTATTGGTTGGATGGTTTCCAGAGACCGCTTTTCGGACCGCTACAGCAATATTGGCAGCGTTTTCGCTAACAACCATGGTTATTTTTTCAAAAAATGTTTCATTCTTCCGCAGTTCTAAGGCGTTCGTCACATAAGTTTGCTGCAGTATGACTTTCTGTGTACGTGTAACACTAATAATTTTGAAGTCATTATACTATTGTGTGGACATAATGTGCGGTTACCGTCAAATTACTTTATTTGTTAGCGATGTCCAACCGTCAGTCGTAAGACATACCGTATCAATCGATTTTAAAGTGGCAAAAAGTTCTTCCTTTTTCGAATTATAATACTGTGGCAATAACACTTTTGAAATAGGTTTTTTACATGGTAGTTGATAGTTGGGATTAAGTTCATTTAAAAATTCTTTAAAACCATCGCTTTCTACAACATGAAATGACAAATAATTTTTTGCGTTGGTTTTCACCAAAAATTTGTTTGCCATTTTTCTTTTTATCGAATATAGGGTGAAAAAAAGAACTTAAAGGGTTTATTTTTTTCTTTTTAGTTTAATTTTAATCACAACTTTGGATTGCGCGTGATCGTCGATTCATTTCTACTAGAATTAATGTTTGACCTAACTGTCGAAGTGGTTTCTACAACCATGGTGGCTGCATCTGAAGCCGAACTGATATTATTTGTTGTTGACCTATATAGACAGTACTAGGATGTTTTGATTTTAAATGTCTTGTTAAATTAAAAGTAGATCCCCCTTTATAAAGAAAGATGACCAACTTTCACTTCGTTCTTTAGATACAATATGTTATCTAACTAAACAAGAAATTTGCTCCCAACATACACACAGGTTGTTCAAAACCATCATGAAAACCCGGAACGGTTATTTTCAGTCAAATAAATAGTTCATTATTTTTGTGTTCAACTATCGAAGTATTTTTCGATCAACGATTCTGCAATTTTTGAATTTTTAAAAACATTCAACTTGTCAAAAAGTAGGTAGGCAACTGCAAATTACTAGGTTTTCTTGTGGGTTGGATTCGGAACAAACTACTTACCACTTGTCACAAGTTTAGGAGTTTAACCAAAATACCAACTTGGAAAACTCATAACTGCACACTACACACTATAGTGACCTAGAGTGTAATAAAATCTGGGAATCAGTCAAATTAAAACGGTTTTAAATAAATTAAAAAACAATGAGCTGAATTGGCAACATCTGCAAGTATTTAAAGCCGTTGTCGCCATCTCGAATGAGTCTCGTTGTCTCTGTCGCTTTTTCTGTAATTTAGCTTATTTGCAAACATCTCGATAATTCGCTGTCAACAGAGTAAGCAGTTTTTTGTACTAATTTTCTCTACGTAATCTACAATGAAGATCTATTTGAATATTAATTAGGGATATCTATTGGGTACATTAAAAACTTACAGAATGAAGTCGAGAAACTGTAAAAATAACCTAGTTTATCGATACTTTTAGCAGCTAAAACCTCAGTACTGGCTACCGCACCGATAAAAAAGATTTGAAGGTTCAAAATGCTCTAAAAATCAGTTAATAGCACTATGCACAGACAGGCACATTGTCTGTGATGGGTGCAAACCTTTATGAACTTTTACAGCACAAAATTTTTGAAAGTCTAGAAAATTTGGATTTATTTTTATCCTACAGTTGAGTTAAACAGAGTCTTAAATAAGTGCAAATATTTTCAGCGGTGGTATATTTGTATATTTTTCGAAAACCTTTTAGAACTGTCTGTTCACCGCAAATTTTCCCACGGTATAATTTTTTAATCTCTGATATTACCATGGTTACGGCACTAAAAGAGATGCAATTTTGCCACTTCGTATATGACCTATAATTCTACTTAAATTATTCATACGAGAAATTGCCACTAACAAGTAAAAAATTGCTGAAAGAGGGTGAAAAATTCAGAAAAGGTGGGAACAAAATACCCTGTATGGTAAAGGCAGAGATACTAGTTACGCCATTATGATTAATTTATCTATTTCAATATAAAAACATACAGCTTTAAACGTTTTTAAGTTTAATTAGAAATAACGAGAACTAAATCTTATACAATAACACCTTTCGGTACTAGCATTATTACATCTCATTATTACATCTCTACTTAATACCTGTAATAACGAATCACTAAGGAACGAATACACAACACGTGTGTTTTGAGTTTTGAGTATAATAAATTGTTTGTACTCGATTTTAAGTGTCTTACCTTGCCAGATAAAATTTTGTATCTAATTTATATTACAGTTGGGACTTGGAACTTTGGTGTTACAACAGCAAAATAAAACACTAATTCACTACAATATACACCAACCAAAGTTTGCATTTATTAAAAGTTTAAAAAAGTCTTTTTCGAAATTATTTGTTGCCAAAATCCGTCGCTGCGTATTAAATTCTATGTAGGGTTTTAACCATGCATCCTGAGAAAACTCCAAAACTCTATGAATACGTTTTAAAATCAATCCATGGGATAGAGATTGTATCAAGTTCTGAAAATTTTTTCTAGTTATTTTTGCATGTTTTATGTTCGTTAAGGTGCCCGGTGGCGTAGAGGTACAGGCTCTCGTCTACCAATCTGAAGGTAGTGGGTTCGATTCCCACACCCGGCATTTCATCAGCCGACTATTGAGGTCGACTCAGCCTTAAATGAGTAGTTGGAATTCACAATCCTGAGGTAATAATAGGCGGTTGAAGCGTAGTGCTAGCCACATTACCTTCCTTGTATACCTAACGGCTCTAGTATGGCAAGCTGTACCTTGCTACTCCCAAGGCGTTAAACGCTATATACGGGAGCTATTATTATTATGTTCGCAACAGAATGGCAGATCTTTATGTTTATCATGTAAAATTTGAGGATAAATTAAGTCAACTTCCAATATAATCGATTTTTGACTAGAATCGCCGTACTGTTGTATAACGCCGCTATTATCTATACAACCTGTAGTTGTTGTTGAATTAATTCGAGTGAAAAGTGTTTCAAGCAAGAGGACAGCCATTTGAAATCGTTGTAGGGTAATTTTTGACTCTGCGCCCATGCGTACAAGTTCTTCATGTCCCAATACATTAAATATACTTCAAGCTTTGAAGGATCGTATGTTAGTTCGTAAAAACGGTTATTACATTGACTAAAACGATGTGTAGCTTGACTTATTCCGCCTCTTATACTTATAAGGCCGCCTTATATATTATACTATACTTTGGTCAATGTCGGTGAGAAGCTTTATCTTTTTTTCGGACATTTTTAAGGCGGCGTTAAAACTGAGCGACGGAAGGGTGACAAAACAGGCCGCATCTAAACCGTAATACTTACGCGTTAACTTTCGAAAATTTTCAAAAACTATTGCTAATAATAAAACGTCTGTCTTTAGGTAAATATCACTAAAATGAGAGACCCAAATCGAAAACATTAAATATGTTCCATACGTTACACGCGTGCTTATAATCTTCATCCGATAAAGGTTAGTTTTTTAATCTATTAAAAACAATCTTTCGGCGATAATTTTGTCTCATTTAACGTTTGCCAATTACATATGTAATCCTAGGGGAAAACATCTTTTCTTAGAATTAAATTCAGTTGTTCCGGATCGGGAAAGTGAGTCTTTAGTGATAGTATAAGGGATTCGCGATCGGAAATACTAACTCGCTCTTCAACGAAGTGGAAAGAAAACGGAATGAATCTCAAAATATTAATTTTATTTCTAACCAAAATATACCGAAAAAGAGATATAATTTTCATGAGTAAGGGGTAATATATTTATTTGCGCCACTTGGGAAAAATTTCGAATAAACAGATGATTGTCGTAATTGAGATTGTGGAAAAATATCGCGACTGTGTTATCACATTTTATTTGTAAATTACAATTATTGCATAGAGCTGAAATGTAGCTGCCGGTGTAGTGGTCATGATGAATCACTTTACGGTTGGCGTCTAAAAATTTATCGCGGCAAATAGGACATTCTGTGGTAGAGATAAAAGTTCGTTGCTCTTCGACAGCCAAAATTGGAACACTTATTCTTTTAGCCCGTTTCCTTTAGGATTTTGTAAATTTTTGCACATTCGATTCTCAATTGATCCATAAACCATTGAGCAGAGTTTTCACCCTTATACAAGTTAAATTTATCATAAGAATTATTAAATGAACATTTAATATTATAGGCCACGCTATATGGCTCGTGCCTCTGATAGGCATTGTATTTGACTAAGAGTGAGTCCCATGGTACCCTCCACTGCGGCCACGAGGGCCTATTGTGGCTGATGGATAGTGTTCTGATTAGACATTGCTGAAAGATTGTAGATAGCTCGGAGAGCATGTGGATACTGGTGAAGTAAAGCATTCAAAGTCGGCATAAATAAAAGGCTTAATCATTAACGATTTAAATTGGTTGAATTTCAATTCGCTGTTGGATTCGGCCGGCACACTAATTTTTACTGGAGAAAATAAAGAGCAATCGCCTTGATGTTGTAAAAATTTAGTTTTTTGACTAAAATGATTTAAACATAAATCACAAACATATATATCTCTCATATGTTCAGTTTACTTGCTTACGAATCAATTTCGCTAGATAGGTAATGAGACAATAATGACCGGTTCTACAGTTTTCCCGTCTCTTCGAATACAACAATTTCACATGATTTTCTTTGACATTTTTCGTGTGACATAACAGCCCTACAATGGTTTTGTTTTTATTATCGATACTTTAGCTATATCCTTTAAATTTACGGGCATCTCAATGCCTTTCAAATTGAAAATTTCATGTACTTTTGCGATTCGATACGAATTCGGCGATTCATCGTTAAGTCTACTTTACATATAGAAGCTAATATTGAGTAGAGAAAACATCTAGAATCATTATTTTTATCATTAATAATACTTTTAGAATATATCCATGTCGGTAATGGTATATATGTGCCGCCTCCACTATCACGATTTAATGGAGAAAATTTGTTAATTGAAACAATTAAGTGACATACCGATTGGTACCGCCATCCTGATCCCCGCCCTTGGAACTCCTCCATTTTCCATAGGCTTTCATCGACAAACGATGAAATGACTTGTTCAATGGAATCGGTGATGGTTATTTCTCGGTTGGCTGTTGAGAAATACTTGTATACTCCTCCTCTCCATTGAAAATAAGTTCAAAGTTGCAGCAAAAAGTTTTCGCCGGAAGAAACGAACTTTCTTCATCAGCATGTGAGAGCAGTCTTGGAGAAATTGTTGTGGATCTGGATGAACCAAGTTGACTATGCAACCGGTGACCACTCGCGACTTGAAAGCATTAGCAATCTGAAAATCGAAAAAAAATACACTGAATAAAAATAGATTCACAAAAAATATTTAACTTACGTTTTTCCACTTAATTCTGGAATTTAGAAGACGATGTATTGTGGAAGCTATGGGGGGACCAGACGAGGACGACGCACAGTGGGGTATTTGACACTGATAGTTGATCGAAATTTTTTTATGTAGACCTTATATAAATTATTGCTATTTTCAATTAAAGAGGAGATAATATGAACAAAATAAAGGATAATTCGTCGATTCTAAAAAAAGAAAGAAAAATCACTGTTCCAGTGTTTCCACGGTCAGTGCCAGTAGTAATATCGCAACTACTACTACTAATGCTACGACTGATCCGCGAGCAATGCCCATACCACTAAAGTCGCTACTAATGCCAAATTGTGCTATACTGCTAATGGCACTAATGCGATCGCTTTGTACACAAGAATGCCATCGCGGTTTACACCTCGCATTAGTATATCACTGATTGGCAAATTAGAGGAAACCAAGAATGTTTTTCTCATTTTATCAGCAAAATCGCAAAAAGTCGCAGTATTTTATTTTACTGTATGAAAGCCCAATGTTTACTAAGCAAAACGTATATAGACAATATGCTGAATTCTTCGAAATGCGCAACTGAAATCTCTAAGTATAATAAAAATGTCACAAATTTAATCAAATTTTCTGAACGCCTAACTTTTAGTTGCAAAAAAAATCGTTAGTATAGAGAATATCAAAATAAATAATACGTTTTTGTAGAATACATACCTGCAGCTTGCTGAGCCATTTTCAATCAAAACAATAATATAGACGTAAAAAGAGCACAAGAACAACACAATTTATAATTTTAAACATAAAATTTAGCCATTTACCTCTTATCCGTGAGAAGTAACAACTTTGACGTTTCGTTGAAACAAATGAATGCAACTAAACACACCCATAGCAAAGCCATTCATGGCAGAGATGATTTAACTTATCATTTATCTTTTTTTGGGAAATCTTAAACACATTTGCTTTTTCGAATTTCGATCACCTTTTTCATGCTAATACCCCACCGTGCGACGGCGTAAGACCACGCCCATGCTGGAGATTCTTAGCTTCTATCTGCACATTGAATGCCTTCAGGGAACTAAGGATACTTTCTAACCTCAGTTTTTCACCAACAGTCAAATCGGACTGTTTTAAATGTCTCAGAATCAAACGAATATTTTTCTTGAAAATTTTCCACTTTTTGCGCGGTCTTTGTTAAATCAAACATCTTACGTGTATTGATCAGTATGTCTTCCATGATTTCAACCGGCTAACTATCTTCTTATACTAGTAATATTATTTATATATGTGTGGCAGCGGCAGCGGCGGTCTCTGCTGTGTGTATGGAGGTTGCTTCTTAATATTAATAACTTATATATCTATTATTTTCTTCTTATATTCTATATATATGCGGCACGCTTACCCTCTTCCTCCCCCTCCTCCTCCTTCTTCTTCTGTCCCTTCTTCCCTTTTATTTATACTTTATGAATTCAAAGGTGTTGGCTGGGTTGGGTATATTTTCTAGTCTCTTCTGCGCCATATACTTAATCGAGTAACCCTTACCTCCCATGAGCTCTTCAATGAGAGTATTGCTTAGTTGTGGCACAACTCGTTTGGGGAGAAAAAATACACACTCCTCCAGCTCCACCAGCGCCGATTCCCCGAAAGGTGATTTTCATTTTTTAATGTTTACTACCCTATGGGGTACCCCGATTTCAAGTTCGGATGGGTTAATTTTTTTTTAATATCACATCGAGCAGGTGCATTTAAGTTTTCCATTTTTGGTTATTTTAATAAACCAAAAAGAGATAACTAAAAAAAGATACTTAAAAAAAATAAATTAAAAATGAAAGAAAAACAAAAACAAAACTATAAAAACTATCGTTGCGAGTGTAAGGGTACTACGCACTGAGGTGGGTACAACTACAGAACTGTGAAAATACTGTGGGGTGTGCTGTTTTTATTTTCTCCTGCCGCTGCGCTGCTCTGTGACGTGGAGGGTAGCGCTCGCTGTCGCAGGAGGGGTTGATAATCCGCTTCGCCGCTGTCTCCGTTCTTACGCTCTCTCGCCACCGCCCCTCACTCCTTACAAGTCTTGACAAGTCTAAAGTGAAATTCCTAGAAATAGCTATGACGTCACCTCGCCACGGACACATGTCCCCGGGAGAAAAAATAAATATAGTTCCTTCTCACAGCGAGAACACGTTTTTCTGAAATCTCTAATGTAGGTTAGAGGGTCCATAAAGTAGTGGGCAGATATAAATAGATAAGGAATGTCCTTGTCCGCTTCATCGTTATTCCACCAACAGTAATCACAGAATATTGTGAGTGAATTTTCTATCCCCACATAGCTCTCTACAATGCAAATACTGTTATAGTTGAACCTACACCGTCTTAGAATTAGGGTAGGTTCGTCTTCGCTCAAGTCGCTTTCGTAGTCACTGTCACCGTTGTCGATGTCACTCATTTTTTTAAGTTTTACACCACTAAAGAAAGAAAAAAAAACAGAGAAAAAAACAGCCTTCAAAGACGACGACGAAACGACTAAACACTATTATTTTTCGTATATCACCATATATAATTCAAATCCTGTTAGACAAAGTATGTGAAAAAAACAAAAAAGACACATTCACAAACAAGGTGTTTTTGTCTTAAATCATTATCTAGCAGATTCCCAGGCTTTGATCTTTTTTTAAATTAAAAACAAAATGATATGTGGCGTGGAGATTGAAAGCGATAAAGGGGTTGCTCTGCCCTATATACTTTATGCAGCAACCGTCGCCACTCGTGAGCTCATCAATAACAATCTTGTTGAGTTGTTGCACAATTCGTTTCGGGAGAATGAGTACACACTCCTCCAGCTCTACCAACACCGATTCCCCGAAAGGTGACTTGAATTTTTTTATGTTTAATACCCTATCGGATACCCCAATTTCAAGTTCGGATGGATTGACTTTTTTTAATATCGCATCGAGCAGCTGCATTTAAGTTTTCCATTTTTATTTTTTTCTATTTTAATAAACCAAAAAAATGAAGAGAACACACAAATAAGTCGGCACTTAAAAAAAAATTAAAATGAAAAAAAAAACAAAACTAGAAAAACTGTCGTCGCGAGTGTAAGGGTACTACGCACTGGGGTGGGTACAACTACAGAACTGTGTACAACCCTCCGCTGTCGCAGGAGGGGTTGATAATCCGTTTCGCCGCCGTCTCCGTTCTCACGCTCTCTAGCCACCGCCCTGCACTCCTTACAAGTCTTGACAAGTCTAAAGTGAAATTCCTAGAAATAGCTATGACGTCACCTCGCAACGGACAATGTCCCCGGGAGAAAAAATATATATAGTTCCTTCTCACAGCGAGAACACGTTTTTCCGAAATCTCTAACGTAGGTTAGAGGGTCCATAAAAGTAGTGGGCAGATATAAATAGATAAGGAATGTCCTCGTCCTGGTCCGCTTCATCGTTATTCCACCAACAGTCTCTACAATGCAAATACTGTTATAGTTGAACCTACACCGTCTTAGAATTAGGGTAGGTTCGTCTTCCCTCAAGTCGCTTTCGTAGTCACTGTCACCGTTGTCGATGTCACTCATTTTTTTAAGTTTTACACCATTAAAGAAAGAAAAAAAAAACAGAGAAAAAAACAGTTCAAAGACGACGATGACGAAACGACTAAACACTATTATTTTTCGTATGCCACCATATATAATTCAAATCCTGTTAAACAAAGTATGTGAAAAAAACACATTCACAAACAAGGTGTTTTTGTCTTAAATCATTATCTAGCAGATTCCCAGGCTTTGATCTTTTTTTAAATTAAAAACAAAATTTATATGTGGCGGGGTGATTGAAAGCCATAAAGGGGTTGTTCTGCCCTATATACTTTATGCAGCAACCGTCGCCACCCGTGAGCTCATCAATAACAATCTTGTTGAGTTGTTGCACAATTCGTTTCGGGAGAATGAGTACACACTCCTCCAGCTCTACCAACACCGATTCCCCGAAAGGTGACTTGAATTTTTTATGTTTAATACCCTATCGGATACCCCAATTTCAAGTTCGGATGGATTGACTTTTTTTAATATCGCATCGAGCAGCTGCATTTAAGTTTTCCATTTTTATTTTTTTCTATTTTAATAAACCAAAAAAATGAAGAGAACACACAAATAAGTCGGCACTTAAAAAAAAATTAAAATGAACGAAAAAAAACAAAACTAGAAAAACTGTCGTCGCGAGTGTAAGGGTACTACGCACTGGGGTGGGTACAACTACAGAACTGTGTACAACCCCTCCGCTGTCGCAGGAGGGGTTGATAATCCGTTTCGCCGCCGTCTCCGTTCTCACGCTCTCTAGCCACCGCCCTGCACTCCTTACAAGTCTTGACAAGTCTAAAGTGAAATTCCTAGAAATAGCTATGACGTCACCTCGCAACGGACAATGTCCCCGGGAGAAAAAATATATATAGTTCCTTCTCACAGCGAGAACACGTTTTTCCGAAATCTCTAACGTAGGTTAGAGGGTCCATAAAGTAGTGGGCAGATATAAATAGATAAGGAATGTCCTCGTCCTGGTCCGCTTCATCGTTATTCCACCAACAGTCTCTACAATGCAAATACTGTTATAGTTGAACCTACACCGTCTTAGAATTAGGGTAGGTTCGTCTTCACTCAAGTCGCTTTCGTAGTCACTGTCACCGTTGTCGATGTCACTCATTTTTTTAAGTTTTACACCATTAAAGAAAGAAAAAAAAAACAGAGAAAAAAACAGTTCAAAGACGACGATGACGAAACGACTAAACACTATTATTTTTCGTATGCCACCATATATAATTCAAATCCTGTTAAACAAAGTATGTGAAAAAAACACATTCACAAACAAGGTGTTTTTGTCTTAAATCATTATCTAGCAGATTCCCAGGCTTTGATCTTTTTTTAAATTAAAAACAAAATTTATATGTGGCGGGGTGATTGAAAGCCATAAAGGGGTTGTTCTGCCCTATATACTTTATGCAGCAACCGTCGCCACCCGTGAGCTCATCAATAACAATCTTGTTGAGTTGTTGCACAATTCGTTTGGGGAGAATGAGTACACACTCCTCCAGCTCTACCAGCGCCGATTCCCCGAAAGGTGACTTGATTTTTTTTATGTTTAATACCCTATCGGATACTAATATCGCATCGAGCAGCTGCATCTAGGTTTTCCATTTTTATTTTTTGCTATTTTAATAAACCAAAAAAAAATGAAAAGAACACACAAATAAGTCGGCACTTAAAAAAAATTAAAATGAACGAAAAAAAAAAAATAAAACTAGAAAAATTGTCGTCGCGAGTGTAAGGGTACTACGCACTGGGGTGGGTACAACTACAGAACTGAAAATACTGTGGGGTGTGCGGTTTTTATATTCTCCTGCCGCTGCGCTGCTCTGTGACGTGGAGGGTAGCGCTCGCTGTCGCAGGAGGGGTTGATAATCAGCTTCACCGCCGTCTCCGTTCTCACGCTCTCTCGCCACCGCTCCGCACTCCTCCTCCTCACCCTTATCTGATTTATTCCCTATGATGCCGTCATGCAACGGAAACATGTACTCGGGAGAAAAAATAAAAAATAATTCCTTTTCACATCGCGAACACGTTTTCCCAAAATATGTTTGGGGATCCATGTAGTAATGCGTGGATATAAATAAATCGTCCCCGTCCTCGTCCGGTTCATCGTGATTCCACAACCGACGGATTGTCGGATGCACAGCGAAATGCTGCGTTGTCAGATCTCATTGGATTAGTAGATTTGGGGAATTAATTAAAATTAATAATGATGTCATATAACCCATATTATAGGATTTACATAGGGTGGGTTGGTATGGACGGGAAAAATTTACCTAAATTTAGGGAGAAAATGGGTGGATTTGACCTTGGCTCAAGTGGCGGAATGATGTTGGTCTTTGGTTGCGTAATGTTGCGCAACAAAATGGCGGATGACTTCATTGCTATTTCTATGAATTTCACTTTAGACTTGTCAAGACTTGTAGTCATCGTTTTTGTTGCTGTAAATAGGAGGAGGAGGAGAAGGGGGCGGAAAATAAAAAAACACTGTTTTTGTGTTAATGCGAATTATTATTTTTTAATACATATTATAACCCACCAAATTCTGAATGTTGATGAATATAGAAGTATGCTTTGGAATTAAATAAAACAAGATCTTTTTGCAAAATACAACTTATATTCTAACTTAAAGATACTAATACAATTGGCTGGCTGTGACAGTCTCAACTATATAAGGTTAGATACAATGTAACTGGGATACTTAAATTATCATCTGCTTCGGTTGGTTCGTTGGTTGGAAGAAAGGCCTCACCCTCTTCGCTGCACTCGTCCGCTGGTGGGTAGCGTAACTGTTCGGCTAACGTTGGAGAGCTTGTGAGACTCCACCAGTCTCAGTGCGTGAGCTACTTATGGGGAGGATCAATTCTCGTATCTTCCTAGAAGATAATAACCAGCAGTATGCTATTCGAAATAATGTTTAAGTACCCAGTTATGTGGTAGTGTTCAACAGTACCAAGTCGACTGTCTGTTGTGGCCAATAAAATGTACAATGACAGTAATTAAAATTTAGATCAAAGGTATAGTTATTTACCTTAACAATATTTAAATTAAATCTAATTACTACTAATAAGAATAAAAATTAAAGCTAGCTTTAAAATTAAAATTAAAATTGATCAATTTTAAAATACAAAAGCCGAAAGGCATCAAAAACAAATTGGTATTTAACCAATATATTGTTAGTCTTCTCTAAAAGCCAACCAATAAAAAAAATATGAATAACAGACAAAATTCTATCAACTTGAAAATTTAATATTAATAATTAAATTTAATAAAATTTTAATTTAATTGAATAAATTTTGAAATCTGGCTATAACAGCTTAAATGAAATTAGAATTGAGTATTGTCCAAATTATTTTAAAAAAATATGCAAAGATAAAATGTTTATCTCTCTCTCTGTCTCTCTCTCTAAAAAATGTAAAATCAATTTAATAAAAAAAATATCAAGACCACTACCACACTACAGGTACGATTCTATTAGATAAATTTAAAAAAACGTGGTTCCATCAGCCAATTATTTACTACTTTGCACGTGCTAAAAAAACAAGATCTAAAAAAATGCAATACGAAGAGACGACGATTTAAATTATAAAAAAAATATTAATAATAAATTAATCGACAGATAAGGCGAGAAAAAAAAAAATAGAAAAAATCTTATCTGTCGAGGAGTCAAACGAGAAAATTAACCACCACAGGGTCCAGGTAAGGAGAAGCCACCCTCTGGCAAGTAAAGTTTTTTAAAAGGTGACAATAGTCGATAATAATGATATTATAAAAGCTTTACTTACCAAAGGCTTGCTTTTCCTGGGAAATTCCTGATTGTACTCCTGCAGCAGTTGGTTCTCTCGGACAGCCTGGCTCGGTATCGAACACCTGTCTGTGGTTTCCTGTTCCACGTGGCGTCTCCGTATTTATATATAGGTAGAAAAAATAAAGAAAATAATTAGTTATTTATAACTCGAAAGATAGTAGAGTAACTATCTTACGATAAGTCTAAGCACGTGCTCTTATGAGAAAAACTGTAGCTATATAAAAAACAAAAATAAAAAAAACAATAGGTAGTTACCTACGTTTAGAAAACATATTAAGTAATGAAATAATTGCTGAAATAAATTGTTAAATAGAACCGTAGTAAAATTATCTAAAATCGTACCTTCAGCATGCAGTCTTGAAGAAAAAAATAAAAAAATCTCAACAGATTGGAATAATGGCCAAATGCCCAGAGCAGAGATGAGAAGAGAAGCCAAAATTTTAAAATTTTTAGTTTTATATTAACCATACCCCTTCTCCCTGAAATCTTGACATATCAGATCGAATTAAAAATAGTCATGCGTTGTTAAACTAATTCTCGATAAAATTTCAAATACTAATAATAATAATAATACTTAACGACTCCTTACATACCTTAAAAATCAAGGAAACAATTGCATCTTAATCAATTAGCACTGATAACAAGGAAAATTCACTTAACCTCTGTTAAAAATAAACAAATGAATCTCAAACAGTAGGTAGGCAACCAAAAATTGCAACTATTGTATTATGAATTGCCTAAACAATCTACGGTGTTTACAGTCTGCAATATTTTGTACACCGTACCATTTGGTGTAATTTGGTACTCCATGGATTCTCGTGATGGATGGCACGATCCATGAAAAGAGCAACTTAATTTATAATCGTTGAACAAAAACATATTAATATCCAAATAATAAGTTCAACTTTGCTAAGTACCATTGAGAATTATTAAAGAACGATAAAAAATATATTTTATATCAGTAGAGGTAGAAGGCTGATTCTGCATCAGGAGGAGGAGGAGGTGGAGGAGGGAGCGCACGGCGCATGGGCTAGGAGGAGGGGTACAGCGCAGGCGCGAGGAGGAGGGGGTACAGCGCATGCGCTAGGAGGAGGGGTACAGCGCAGGCGCGAGGAGGAGGTGTACAGCGCATGCGCTAGGACGAGGGGTACAGCGCAGGCGCGAGGAGGAGGGGTACAGCGTATGCGCTAGGAGGAGGGGTACAGCGCAGGCGCGAGGAGGAGGGGTACAGCGCAGGCGCGAGGAGGGGTAGAGCGCATGCGCTAGGAGGAGGGGTACAGCGCAGGCGCGAGGAGGAGGGGCTATCACCTGTCACCTGTCAAACGTCATCTGTCAAACGTCAAATCTATCTTACGTCATCTGTCAAACGTCAAATGTCAAACGTCATCTGTCAAACGTCAAACCTGTCAAACGTCAAATGTCAAACGTCAAACCTGTCAAACCTCAAATGTCAAACGTCATCTGTCAAACGTCAAATCTGTCTTACGTCATCTGTCAAATATCAAACGTCAAATGTCAAACGTCATCTGTCAAACGTCATTTGTCAAACGTCAATCCGTCTTACGTCATGTCTATTATATACAGGGTGTTAATGAAAAACAAATACAAATTTTTAATATTTATTTAAAGTATGCAATACATTTACTTTTTGATATTTTGGCGCAGGTACTAAATACTATTATCGTAGATGATACAAACGTCATAATTATATACAAAAATAGGACTATATATGAAATCACTGTAGGTTCTTCTTTTTCCTTACACGTCTGATTTTTCATAGTTGAACTATCGTTAAAATTGATGGGTAGCATCTGCCAATCAGATTGATCTCCAACACTTCTATTTGAAAAGATTACCCTTTTTTTATATTTTATGTTCGTCTTATTCCTAGTCTCTTCTTCCGATAATGGACGTTTGAAAACTTCCACCGATCCGTTATTGCTATATTCCAATCTCTGCCAAGCTTCTGGCCATTTACACTCCGTTGCAGTATCATTGTTTTTTAAACATACGAAAGCTTCAATAACATCTTTCGGTTTATTTATATAGAATGTGTTTTGCACTATAACGGCAAATATAATAAAAGCTGAACTTAACGTCGCCATGTCTGGATACTGAATGACTGTTTAGCTATGTTGACGGAGAGAATATAAACAATCTCGACATCTTGCTTGAGAAGGGGGAGGACCGTCAATATGAGTCACTTGATTAGGTCTGTTGTAGTGAATAAAACATGGCAATTGCGTTTGCAAATAGAAATTATTTTTGTATTCAATAGGAAGTCGAGACCATATATTTAAAAGCGTATAGGGGCTAATATGCTCTGCTAGAAATTCTACAGACAGTGCTTTTAACTCCTCTGTATATGTTGTCAAATCCAAATACATGTTTACTTTTCAAGTGGTTAAATAATACTAAAGAATAAAACGCTAAATTATTATTTTTATACATTTATTCACAACAGTTACAAGGTGCTATTTTTACAAGTAACTCTAACCTATAATTACCAATAAACTTTTGATTTAAAAAATTATGCGTATATCGTAGGGCGAGTCATCCAAACAAATCATTTAGCATGTTTATGAGAGATCTTCAATTCTAGAAGTTTCGAAAACATATACTGTTTCTCTTCGTAAAAT